>NC_135785.1:72527500-72770000 GCF_051106095.1 Pogona vitticeps
ATAGCACAGCAGCTGTGAACTGTAATCCAGGGCAACCACACAGGGCCATGCTTCATTTATATTAACAGAAATAAAGAACTACCTCTATAGTAAATGTAGTTCCCACCAAAGGACAATGATTTCTCAAATGTCATGTCAAATTGCCACAACAATATATTTCCACTTAACTATCAGAGACTTAAATTCTGCATGAGGATGAAATCAAATATGCATAAAAATTCGTGAAATCCTCTTACTTGTACCTCCCTTGTTTGGAAGACAGAGGGAAGACACTCTGGCCATGGCACTCGGGAACAGAATGTACTTCCTAAGGATGTTCATCTAAAAATAATATTAGCATCCTTTAGATTCCAGGCAGAAAGTTTTTTTTATTTCACCTTATTTTACATTCTAACAACAACCTGTAATTAATACTCTATGGAAGAAATGCAGTTGTAAGTCACAAGTAGAGTAGACCCATTAAATCAGTGGGGATTTGGTAAATCAACTCTGTCAGCTCCATTGACTCACCATGCCTAGTCCAGATGCAGCTTACTACTAGATTTCAGCCTGTATTTGTTTACTGATTCTACAGTGGTACCTCGCAAGACGAACACCTCGCCGGATGAAAAACTCGCAAGATGAAAGTGTTTTGCGATCGTGTTGGTGACTTGCAAGATGGCTTCTTTTATGGCCGTGCTTCGCAAGATTTTTTCCCGCAAGACTGATGCCTCGCAAGATGAAAATAATTTGTTCATCTTGTGAGATTTCCCATAGGAATGCATTGCAATGTATTCCTACAGGAAACCACTTTTTGCAAGACGAACATTTCACAAGACGGCGTTACTCGTGGAATGAATTACTTTTGTCTTGCGAGGCACCGCTGTATTTTTCTTGCCTCTCACGGAACTCAACTCAGCTTACAAATCTTTTTAAAGACATAACTAAAACTCAAAATTTATAGTATTGAAACAACCAAGCCAAGAACCCTAAACAATTCTGCTTTCTCCTAACCGGAACAGCCAAAATTTTACCAGTTTTCACTGGGAAAGTTCACTGCTAGCTGGATATCATATGAAACAGAGGCATTATGCCCTATGACCTCCTGTTGGATTGTCCTTCCTATCATAGCCCATAGAGACGATACTGATTAAGTTTGCTTTTGTCTTTGCTTGACGGGTCACTGGGCTTTCAGCCTCACTACATGTGCAGATGGAGTCAGAGCTAGTAGAGCAGAGGAACTTCTCCTTTCTCCAAGTTTCTACTATGTTTTAATGCTATAGCATAATGGGAGAGACAAGTCCTGGTGACTAGAAATTCTGACTTGGATACGAAGGTGGCTCAAAATTTGACTACCTCTGGCTCCCAACAACATCACTGTAGGTGGGACCAGGACCTTAATATTCCCTCCATTTGGTTAACTGGATTGTCATGAAGTGAACTGATACCTGATTTAAAGGGAGTAAAAATAAATAAATCAAAAAGTGAATTGATATAGGTTTACAGGAAACAAAATTTTCACTATATAAGCCTCGTGGCGCAGTGGTTAAACTGCTGTACTGCAGCTAAAACTGTGCTCACAACCTGGGGTTCAATCCCAGGTAGCCGGCTCAAGGTTGACTCAGCCTTCTATCCTTCCGAGGTCGGTAAAATGAGTACCCAGCTCACTGGGGAGGCAATGTGTAGCCTGCATAATTAAATTGTAAACCGCCCAGAGAGTGCTTGAAGCACTATGGGGCGGTATATAAGTAGCAAGCAGCACGCTTTACTATATAAAACACAGCTTTAAAAGCCAAGGGCAAGAACAAGTCTTGTGAAATATAGTGACCTTTATGTTTAAAAAAATTATTTTATACTGAGAACTGGCTGCCTTTTCATCCTGGAGCTGAGCTAAAAGCTCAATATTTTCTTTAGTCTTCTGCACTCGGTGCGGAAGAAGGCCACTTTCCCATACTCCCTACATTGTAATGTATGACATATGAACAGCTGACAAAAATTTTCCTGTGCATGATACTGGTAAAAACCACACATCCAGTTACTAAAAAGCACAGGAATATACTTCAAAGCCTGGTGTTGGCCTCACATTACTCTTGTCCTAGGGGAAAACAAACACTGATTAGTGTGTTAGTTTATTTTTAACTATCTATCTTCTAACATGTGGCATGGGGTGGGGGGAGGCATGAAACACAGATGAAGCAGAAACATGAGAGAAGATGACCAAAATAATGTGGGGGTGGAGGGAGGACCAAAACCCCATGAAAGAGCCTAGATCCACTCTTAAAATTATATACTCTTTGCATAAGCTCTAGCAACACTAACATTCACTACCCAAATTCACTATATGCCTGAGTAAAATTCCTGCATGGTCCCATAAAAACCTTTCATTAGATTTTTTTTAAAAAAAAATTGTGGCTAGAAAAAAATGTGGCGTTTTCCTTATTTGTTGTGTCTGCGCGTGCACACACACAATAGATCTGTCTGTATGTGTGGTGGAAAATAAAGTAACTTCCCAAGAGGGAAAAAATCCTTTGCAAGAGTCTCTTTCACAGAGCTTGTCAGAGGAAACATCTGTTGTCCCCTGTGGAGGCTACAAAACTAGGGAGGGAATGATGACTTCAGCCAAGACTAAATTAATAATAATAATAAAAAGAAAACACTGCCGTGAATGTTTCTTCAGATGACAGTGGCTTTCAATGCACACAATGTGGAATAAGCAATTAACTCTCTGTGCTGCAAAGTCAAAGCTGTAAGAGGGTTAAATAGATTTTGAAGCCCATGGTCTATGAAAATGGAAACATTGCAAAATGGACTAATGGCTCTTATAAGAGAAAACATCTGTTCAAGTTATAAGGTCAGCAGGAAATGAACACTATTTACTTTGTCCTTATTGGTGAAGTCTATGCTCCTTGAAAGAGACCCACACATGTCTTAACTTAGTGTTTACACAACTTACGAAAACCATCCAATTGCCTTTCAAGGGGCTATCTATCTCACAATAATATGCCTTCTTGTGACACTTCTTGCACGGTAACTCTTAGACACTTGCACCTTAGCCACAGAATAAGCTTATGCATTCTTTTCTTCTCACACCTTCCTCAACTCACAGAACAATGTTAAACTCTTAGATGCCACTATGTTTAATCTTCTGAATGGCCCCCTTTGCTTTAAGAAACAAAAAAACTTTTCAACAGTTATATGGAACAAAGTCATGTTGCATTTCAATTCTATCTCAAACCATGTCAAGAAATATCTTCCCGTGGTCATTTAAAAGAATATATATTCAAATAAGATGGAGCTGGAGAGGACTGCCACCTCAAGTTAATCAAGAAGTGTCAGCTTGGAAGCACCACCATCACTAGCACCACATGTTTTATAAGGAAAATAAGACATTTAAGATCCTCTTCACGTCATTTTTGACATAATTCCAATACTGTATAAGGAATTGTGGTGTTTTTGGTTTTTTTTTTACAAATTGTCCTTCAACAAATTTCAACAGATCCTATACATTCTCTTGACAATTCTCCAGAAGTAATGATTCAGAAGTAAACTGACAAGACTTGGGATTTTGCTTTGTGGTTTTTTTAAAAATCTTTTTAGTATTATTATTATTTGTTCAACAAAATTAAGATCTGTGGAATGTATCTGGCTCTGGGCCCAGTCACACTTCCTGTGACCCAAGAGCGATCTCCCACAGGAAACCATGATATAAAACTACAAGTATGAATCATGACTTAATTTTATAAACAGGAGGCAGTAACAGGAATCATTGCCTTATTCCTAACAGTTGTTTTACACACAAAAAACCTTTTAAAATTTAAAAGGTAAAAGACTATTTTTAAACAATTTACTTAAAAATGATTTCCAACCTGAAGACTACTATCCCTAAATAAATACATTCAGTTTTGTAAGTGCGTGATTCATTCCAGTAAATGTATCTGTGAACAATCCTTATGGGTTTTTTTTCTTTTTCTTTTTTCCCCTCTCATGAACAGAGAAATGCAAAAGAAAAATTAGTGGACTAATCTAAGTGTCAAGTTTTAAAGAAACAAAATCAAAACAAAAACCCAGAAAATCTGAAGAAGCACATAGCAGAGCGTATGCTTTCCAGGCAGAAGGTCTTGGGGACAATTCCTGGCAACTCCTGTTTAAAGTATCACAAGGATGGGGGGTGGGGGAGAAGCAGGAACCCTTTGGACAGCTGCCCCCATTTGAGCAGACAATAATAAGCTAGGCAGGCCATCATCAGGCAGGTTCCTATCATATACTGTTTCCTAACCTTATTCTCAAAAGGTATTAACTGACTCTTGATCAGTGCCAGAAAAGCATTAGCGATCCAGATATCAAGGAAACAAACATGTCTCATTTCTTGAGTACTGAGAACTTAATTCTAGTTCCTGCACTGGAACAGCAACCATCACCATCAGAACTACTGTGAAAGTAAAAGAGGAAAGCTTTTACTGTATAGAAGACAGAAAGGGAGGCAGCCACTCATAAGCCATAGGCACTGTGTGTTAAGCCATACATGCACTTAAGCTGGAAGCACAAGCTTGTGCAAGCCAATTGTACTTGTTAAGTGGTCATTGACTGACTTTTTCAAAAGGCAAGTGGGGCAAAGCTACGAGGCTGATCCACTTCCTTGGCACACAAGGCAACTTCAGCATTTGATGCAACACCTCCGTCTTCCTCTTGCTCTTGCAGGTCAAGAATTATTATTAAGTTTAAATGATATATAAAGGAGGGAACAAAGTGGCAGTGTAGAGTGTGTTTTTAAAGAACTGTACTGTGAGATGTACAGTGATTTAGTGTTAAATTACTATCCTTTCTTCTCTTTTTTTCTCTATCCCCTTAGGTATTATTGGAATCAGTGCAGCGCAGTTTCCTGGCCCGATTCCTCAGTTCCAAAGACAGAGAGCCACATGTAGATTTTTAAAAGAGAACGATTAGCCCACAGCACTTTACCTTAAAACAAAAGAGAGCAGAGTTACTGTATAACATCAAGCATCCAATATCAGTTCTTAAAAATCTGCAGCTAAACAAACTTTAGATCTGCCAAAGAAAACATCCAAATACATAATTTTGTTTGACCGTGAGTATTTATTATAAGTAAGACCAGGCAAATCAGAGTATAATACTTACTGTTCACTTATCAGCCTGCCTCACATTTTATTACATTTTAGGGGAGGAAAAAGAGAGAATAGTAGCCTAAAAACTGTGTTTTTCGCTGCAGCACTATACATATGTTGAAATATGAGCAACAAATGTGCTTGACATGCAATTAGGCTAGCATGTGGATCTTATTGCTCCTAAAGGCTATTATTTGACTTCCTGCTCTGAAATGAGTGGTGAAATGATTCCAAGTCTAAATGCAGAGGAATTAGATCATTCTTTGGGGTGGTCGCATCTTGGGTTGGAAACCAGATGGAGCGTTTTAAAAGCCCTTTGTAAATGAACCAATTCACCAAGATGCTTGGGAACATACAGATGTAGTTGTTGCTTTGGGGCAACATTTGGCCTAGTTTTTACTATATCTGACAATGCTCACAGACACCACCATTAACAGAAGTAAGTGATCTTTGGGGCGGTAACTATTTTCCATTGTTAAAGTCTGATTTTTTTTTTCATGAAAAGAAGAAGAGCCAAACTTGTAACTTTACATATTCCAGCATTAAGCTTCCTCTGTTTTATGAAAAAAACAGTCATTTTAAAAGGTTCATGTTATGTTTCTCAGAAGAACAAAAGTGGTGGCAATATTCATACAGTATATGATCAAAAGAAAGCTCCCCTAAAAGCATGGAGTCTGCTTAGATTATTAAGCATTTCCTCCATGTAATGAATGAATGTGTGCATGGGCGCAAGTGTTTGTGTGTGGTGGGGAGATCATTGTTAACAGTACAAGAACACATCTCTTTTGCAGTTGCTTAAGGTTATCCAGATCTGTTCACCATGGGGATTAATAGAACTGCCCAGCAAAGTACAGTTGTGTTCAAAATTATTCAACCCCCACTGAAATTGAATGTTTTGGCCATTTTGACATTGATTTTGATCATTCAGTCATCTTGCTTACATTTACATGAAAGAGGCACTTGTAGGTCAGAGAAATATAACCTTAAGTTTATAATGAAATAACCACAAATGTCTTTTCTGTGCTCACATCATTATTAGTTTTTATTCAACCCCCAAGTGACATTCAATCTTAGTACTTAGTACAACATCCTTTTACAGTTATAACAGCTTTTAAACGTGAAGCATAGCTTGACACAAGTGTCTTGCAGCGATCTACGGGTATCTTCGCCCATTCTTCATGGGCAAAAGCCTCCAGTTCAGTCAAATTCTTAGGCTTGCGCACTGCAACTGCTTTCTTTAAGTCCCACCAGAGGTTCTCAATCGGATTTAAGTCTGGTGACTGCGATGGCCACTCCAAAATGTTCCAGCCTTTCCTCTGCAACCATGCTCTAGTGGACTTGGAGGTATGCTTGGGATCATTGTCCTGTTGAAAGGTCCAACGTCTCCCAAGCCTCAGGTGTGTGACGGACTGCATCACATTTTCATCCAATATCTCCTGGTACTGAAGAGAATTCATGGTACCTTGTACACGCTGAAGCTTCCCTGTACCTGCAGAAGCAAAACAGCCCCAAAGCATTATTGACCCTCCGCCATGCTTCACAGTAGGCAAGGTGTTCTTTTCGTCATATGCCTTGTTCTTCCTCCTCCAAACATAGCGTTGATCCATGGGCCCAAACAGTTCTAATTTTGTTTCATCAGTCCACAGAACACTATCCCACAACTTCTGTGGTTTGCCCACATGACTTTTGGCATACTGCAGTCAACTCTTCTTATTCTTGGGAGACAGCAAGGGGGTGCGCCTGGGGGTTCTGGCATGGAGACCTTCATTACGCAGTGTGCGCCTTATTGTCTGAGCTGAAACTTCTATACCCACATCTGACAAATCTTTTTTCAGTTCCTCAGCAGTCACACGGGGACTTTTCACCACTCTACGCTTTAGGTAGCGCACAGCAGTCGAAGTCAGCATCTTCTTTCTTCCACGACCAGGTAGCATTTCAACAGTGCCCTTTGCCTTGAATTTGCGAATGATGCTTCCTATGGTGTCTCTTGGTATGTTTAACTTCTTTGCAATCTTCTTATAGCCATTGCCCTTCCTGTGAAGACAAATCACCTCTTCTCTTGTCTTCCTGGACCATTCTCTTGACTTCACCATGTTTGTAACCACACCAGTAAATGTCTAGAAGGAGCTGAGTATCACAGTCATTTTAAAGCTGCCTAATTGGTGCTTATTATGCTTGATTGGTGCTCGGTGACATCCACAGGTGTTTTCAATACCTGATCGAAAACACCTGAATGAACCTCTCTTCTTCAGAGTGGTAGTCTTCAAGGGGTTGAATAATTGTGGCAATGAAGAAACCACAAAAGAAACATTTACTACTGTATTACATAAACAATTGATGTTATTTTAGTTGCATTTGGTTCTTTAAAATGTCCTTGTAGGATTTCATTCTGAATACAATTCCAAATGTACACTATAGTCCCTAAACCCCTTTACAGCATTGGGGGCTGAATAATTTTGAACACAACTGTACGTGTCAGATATACAGTATTTCAAATGAAGGAATCTCTGATGACTGTCAACATACTTCTCGTCTGAATTCGAGGTGCTGGTGATGACATTTTAAGCTCTAAGCAGTCTAGGGCCTTGACAGTTTGAGGAGTACCTCTTCCTTTATGTGCCTGCCCAAGTCTTGACATCTGCTGGAGGGATGCTTTGTATTCCATGAGAGGCATATACATTGCATGGAAAAATGTGGGAGGGGGATCCTCTCTGCTGTGGAACACTGGTGGTGGAGTGTTCTGTACTGTGGAGGCCTGAAAGACACCAGTGATGGTTTTCAGCCCCAAGCTAAAAGGTGGCTCCTTACCAAAGCCTTTTGAGTCTAAGGGTTTTTGCTTTATTTCAGTGGTCCTCAACCTTGGGTAACCCAGGTATTCTTGGACTGCAATTCCCAGGAACCCCAGCCAGCATAGCTGGCGGTGAAGGCTTCTGGGAATTGCAGTCCAAGAACACCTGAGTTACCCAAAGTTAGGAACCACTGCTTTAGATGGTGGAGTTGTTTTATAAACATGCAGTTTTAAATTGCTTAAATTGTTTTCTGTGTTTTAAAATGTAATTCTAAAATTAAAAAAAAAATCATTTTGAAATGCTTTCGTCTGGACTCTGCCTTGAGGTCTTGTGATCTGACAGAGAAATGTATTTTCATAAAAAATATTTTTCTGTATTTTTCAAACTCTTAAGAAGACAGAGCAGTCCTCTAGTATTTTAAACATGTTGATAATGGCTGGAAACATCCACTTTCCTAAGAAGCTGCAAGAGGTTTTCATTCTGTTTCTGGCCCCCAACCACTCTACTAGATGTTGTACTGGCAACAGTCTCTGCCACCTTCTTTCTGGCAGCATCATGTCTTAAATAGAGTGCTTTTTCCTCTAGGACTTTATAAACCTCTAATTTAATTTCAGCTTATCAGCCAGAATTGTGTCCAATTCATACACTTTCCCCTCTTTACAGCAACCACTGGTGTAAGGCTAGTCTGGTGTTAATGAACCATACAGAATGTTCTTCCTCCCTGGCAGCTGTTTTGAGGTACCTCCCCTTGCCCTGGTCCAGACTCCATTCAATGTCTTCCTCTCACCTTCCATGCACAGTGGTGCCTCGCTTAACGATGTTAATTCGTTCCAGCGAAATCACTGTAGAGCGAAAATGTCATAAAGCAAAATAAAAAGCCCATTGAAATGCATTGAAAACTGTTCAATGCATTCCAATGGGCTGAAAACTCACCGTCCAGCGAAGATCCTCCATAGGGACGGCCATTTTCAGTGCCTGTGCAGCGAGGAATCTGTCCCTAATCACAGCGGAGGGCCATTTTCTTCAGTCGGCAGCCATTTTAAAACCTGATGATCAGCAGTTTTTGATTGTCGTAAAGCGAAAATCGGTTCCCAAAGCAGGGAACTGATCATCATTAAACGGGGAAAAAACCATTGGAATCATCATTTTGTGATCGCAAAAATGATCGCAAAAACCTCACCGTCAAGCGGATTTGTCGTTAAACCGGGTAATTGTAAAACAGGGCACAACTGTAAATTCTATCTCTCTCAGGCCCCCTTGGAGGTCTTCAGATCTGCTTCAATTTTGCTTGGACCATTAAATTAATTCTCAGTTCATTAAAGCACAGTCATGAAGTCGTATTCTAGTACAACAGTTCTCAATTAGCAGGACAAGGACAACAAGACAACAAGTGGTACAGCCCCAAAGTATTGGGTTTCCTAACCATGATAAGTAGTGTAATTAGCCCTTCAATTCCCATGCTCTCCTGCAAGTGGATTGTATTGTCTCTTCCCAACCTGAGCTTTAATAGATATTAAATATCATGTGACCTTCTGGACTGCTACTACTAACTTTGGAGATCAAGGGTGCTATCAGGCAGACATATAATGTACATTTTGGACAGCTTATGGCATGGTCCAGTTTACTGGCATTCAGATGACATACAGGAAGTCATGAACCAGCCTGACCCTGCTCCGTGCCCAATCTGGATCTTTTTGGTCAGATGGCCAGGCCACTCTCAAAAAAGCCGCTTTTTGCAACATGATCTCACACACAATCCTATATCGCTGTCTAACCACACCTTTAATATTTTTCATAGCCCTCTCTTCCCTTATCCACCCATTTACTGTACAAGAAAATGACAAAATATCTGTAGATACTCAAATGTCTTTGAGAAAAGTGGGTTTTTGTATCATGCTAATATTCAGTTTATTTGAAAGAACGATGAGTGAGATATATGTAAGTCTGAAAGGACATTAGCCCTGTCCACAGACCGCTAAACATTTCCTTTATATGTTTAAATTTATTTATTTTAAATATTTTTACCCTACCTTTCTCCTTAAAAAGTACCCAAGATGGCTCACATCATTAAAAGACAGCATTTAAAGTTAAACAACGGTGAGTATACATATACTCTTCACTACCTCATTTTGTAGTTGTCAGTGTAACACTTGGCTTAAATAAGTTGTCTGCTGCTTCATACTTAACAGGTGGTGCTTCTCAACTCTGGAAACAATTTGTATTTCTGAGGATTGTGCCACCCAAATACACTGGAAGTTGTTTACAAAGACGGGAGGGAATAAACAAAGGTTCTTGCAACAGCTACTAAGTCAATTTCCAAACAATCCTGTGGGCTTGAGGCTAAAGGAAACAAGAGGAAAGCTACTTTCTTCCCTTCAAACCAAAGTGTCAGCATCCGGGCAATAGTTCACATCCAAATGCAGTTCTCCAGTCTATCTTTTCCCAACATTTATTGGTAGCATATGGATGGCATTCACACATATCCCTTTGATCCTTTCAGTTTTGAGGCTAGGGGCTTTTCTTATAAAAAAAAAATTACTGAATGCTGTCCAACTGCAGGGACCCCTTCGAGCCCTCTTCTCTTCTGTTAGTGCACAGCATGAACATATGAGAAGCTTACTGCCTGTTAATGAATAAAGTAGTAAAGTCTTTGTGTAAACAGAATATCTACAATGTGAATTAAACAATTCATCTAGACGCACTGTTTCAACCAGCCCCAAATATTTTCATCCACTCACATGCTAAAGTCAAAGAAGGGGTGGTGGTGAATTAACCCATTTTTTTGGTTGTCTAACAAAAGTTTGCTGCATGTCCACCATAATTAATTAAACCTAAAAAGCATTTACATGAACATAGGGAAAAGAAAAATAACATGTGCCAATCAAGAAGTGAAGTTTTCGCAGTATTCAGCTTGGTTTTTTCTAGGGAGAGTGAAAAGCTTGCAATATGGCGGAACTAGCAGATCACGCCATAAACTAAATCAGCTCTGGACAAAGTCTTAAAAGCTGCTGCTGTCCTCTGAAGATGCCGGCCACAGAGACTGGCGAAATGTCAGGAAGAACAACCTCCAGAACACGGCCAAAGAGCCCGAAAAACCCAGAACAACCATTAGATCCCGGCTGTGAAAGCCTTCGCGAATATATCTTAAAAGCTGTGTTTCATTTAACCGCATTCATGACTTTGTAAGTTCTACAATCTTAATAATAAATATTAGGCAATTTCTATCTTTATACAGAAAACCAGGAGTAATTTTTTATCACTTTAGTTCTCCTACTGAAGTTAAAATTAATTGCTACATAAAACTGCTGATTCCTACCAAATGAAACTCTACAATGCATCAACACAGGGACAGCGCAAACCCAGCAACGGCTTAAATATTTCACCTGAATTATTGCTGCATTTTGTAACACTGGCAGCTTTATGGATATTGTAGGTTTTATAAATTCCTAAGTATTGAGACTTTCTAAATAAACAAAGGCCTTAAATAAAATAGAGCAATCTACTACTCACACGCAGAATGAGGGTGAAACTACTCAATTTATTACTTTTCAGTTCTATGTATCTGACCCCTGTGGTATTCAGAACAATGTTTACCTTCACAACCCACTTGCAAAGCAGCTTGAGGTGAAAAGAAGAGACTAAACCAGACTGAGGCTATAATCATATACCAAATTTCTTGCGTGTAAACCCTTCTGAATCAATAAAGTTGACAGATATATGCTGAGCTTGTACTCGACAGGTCAGAAATAACGTAGAGACCTCTAAGGGAGTAGATAATGTGGTCAGCTAGTTGGGGCTAGATAGGTTAAGAAAGATGTGATGGAGTTACATTTCAGCAATAGTATAACAGAAGGGGGGGCATGTCACTCTTTCTGGCCACAGAGGAAACGTGAAACAGAAGTGCAATCATGTAAGCAGTTATCCCCTCCTGTGAGCTGCTCTCACATGACTACCTGCATGTTAGTTGTGAAACAGGTTGTGTTTCCAGTAGCATGGAGGACAGTAACATTTTAAGGTCACTTCAAAGTGACTTTTATGCTAATTCATAGAGGCATTTTGTGCAGAATTTTTCAAAGAAGTAAATTTTCAAGCTCTTTGCATACGATGAAGTACAGAAAAAACACAGAATGAAAATGAATGATATAGATTCAATGTCTTAAGAAGGTTATCATTTTAAATTTCTCTCCCTTATGATTCCATGTTAAGTTATGGTCTGTTGAATTACACCTGTTATATAACAACCGTGATAGGGTTTTCATGGTATGTGAGCTACTCAGAGCCATTTTATCAGTGCGGCCCTCCAGTGAGCTTTCACAGCTCAGCAGGAATTCGAACCCATGTCTCCTGAATTCCAGCCCACCACTCTATCTAATACTCCACTCTGGATCCCATTATGTTTACACAGATATCCTTAGAAACAAAAAAGCAACGCCTGCTGAAATTTCAGAAGCCAGACAACCGCAAAAAATTTCAACAGGTGGGGAAAACAGCTTTAATCTCCTGAAGAGTTCTTTATGACTAACAGGATATGCAAACTGAGGAAATGACAAATGCTGTACATATATACAAATCTACATAATTCACATAATATAAACAGGCTTTCAAACTTTATTTCTCTTGGCACAGAATGTGAATTACTTAGCCACCAAATTTTGAATAAAATCTAGAAGAGTAAGAAAGTGTTTGATCTAGTATCTCCATTCAATCATGAACAAGCATTTCAAGAATCTTAAGCACTGCTTTTGTGGAGACAAGAAGGTAACTAAGACTCTTTTTTAATCATTTCTCATTTTATACTATTCTTGTAAAAACTGGCTTCCAGGCTCAGTACATCTTTCATGATGTACATGAAAAAACCTAACCCCTCAACAACTGGAGAGGTCATTTATTTCCTTAGCACCTGAGAAATTCTACAAATACATTGCATTATTCAGAATCAATGGATAAAACATATCAATTTCAATGGGCCCAAAATATTACATTTAGACACTTTTGGCTATAACTGACCACAAAAATCATTAATTGGTTTCATGAGGTTAATATGTTGTTTGAATGTGCCCTCCCATGGTGATATCCGGTATTATCATTCCAGGCTAAGATTACTAAATGATTTTTTTTAAAACTGACCTTCCGGTGACATTACCATATCTAAAACTAATATGAGAGCCAGACTTTAATCTTTCCAAATGACCTGAAATCAAAACAGCTCTATATTTATTGATGAGATGAATAACCAGAGCATGTTGCTTGCCATGTGGCCTTTAAAAATAAGCTCTTCAAATCATGTTGTATATGACAGCATCTGGCAAGGGGAGGGGAAGACTGCTTACCCCTTTCTAACATATGTATGCCAGGTATTTATTTAACTAGGTGCTTTGTTTTGTTGTTCTGATACACTTCTGGTAAGCATATTACACAGTTTTCCCAGGAAAGAGTGATTTCCAAAGGGGTGAACAGGACTGATTGACTAAATGTTTAAAGCAAGGCAACTGATATACTTCATCTCACAAAATCTAGGAGGGGGAAAGCAAAAAGATGCAGACCAAGAACTTTTTTACACATGAAAGCCAAGAAGCCTGCTTGATAGTTTATGCCTCAAAAGCCTCTCCTGTCAGCAATTATTTTTGTATGTTAGTTCCTGAAAGTATTCTGTAAAAAACAGTCTCGACTTTCACATTAACTGGTGCCACTGTGCTTTCCGTTTCTCCAGGGAAATTCTTCAAAAGCTAAAGGTAAATGGGCAACAGAAACAGGGCAAATGCTGGACAGTATCTCAATTTCCCTTTGGTGTCAAATAATTTATATCTATCTGATTTCACTTAACATTCCAAATTGGCACCTTCGAAATATAATAGAGTTGCTACATGGACTCGGTGGAACCACATTTCTAAGAGTTCAGCACCTTAACGTGGACAAAGAGGTCCTTAAAAGCCATGCCATGTCTACCCAAGCTCTGCAAGTTACATAGCAATTTGCATATATCCTTACCCCACGCTCACACCCCATGTGACAGAAGTATTATATACAGTGGTGCCTCGCATTACGACGTTAATTTGTTCCAGCGAAATCGCTGTAGAACAAAAACGTCGTAAAGCAAAATTAAAAAGCCCACAGAAACGCATTAAAACCCATTTAATGCATTCCAATGGGCTGGAAACTCACTGTCCAGTGAAGATCTTCCATAGGGTGGCCATTTTCAATGTCTGTGCAGCGAGGAATCCATCCCAGAAAACACCATTTTGTTTACCCGGCGGCCATTTTGAAACCACCGATCAGCTGTTAGAAAATCATCGTTTTGCGAAGAATCGGTTCCCGAAGCAGGGAACCGATCATTGCAAAGCAAAATTCCCCCATAGGAAACATCGTAAAGTGATCGCAAAATGTTCGTTGTAATGCGGTTTCGTCATTAAACGGAGCGATCGTAAAGCGAGGCACCACTGTAACTTTATACAGTACAATACTGTATAATAATCCATATTATATTACCTTTCAGTCCTTTTCTGCCTGTCTACTTCTATGAACAATTATTGCAAAGAAGAGTTAGAGCAAGTCAAGAGATTTCAGTCTTCGCTCACACCAGGTGTTAGATAAACACCCTGGAGCAAACTAACAGTAACCTAGGTTTGTGGTCATTAATTTGATTATGCACCAATGCATCAATCTTACAGCTTTCTTCTTTTAAAGTGCAATGAAAAATAAATAATCTTGGTTGTTCTGTTGTATATCATGAATTATTTTAAAAAACTGAGTAGGTAATTCATAACTCAACACAGTGGAAGGAGGAACTACAGTGCTGAATACTACTGGAAGAAGTGAAAGATACTATAAAACTGCAAAAAAAAAGGAGACATAATGATATCATCTGGAGCTGTATGTTATAGATTCTTATATACTATTTTCAAAAATTGCTATGTACTCTAAATATGACTATGGTCATAAAACAATGACTAATTACTGCATTTATCATGGGATATCTCAAAGAGTCCAACAGTCCAATGGTTTCAGTCCAGTCTGTGATCTTCTTATGGGGTATGCCTTATATCACTGTCCTCCAATTAATCTAGTCTTCTATCCAAAGAAACAGGGGACTTGGTAATATCCCACAAAGAGAAACATTACATTTTTGTGCCAGTGGGAGACATGGTAACACCATCAAAGGAAATGGTTATACTGTGTAAACATTTGGCAGATTTTGCTGGCACACAATAAATGGCCATTTTTCTCCACCAAAGCAAATTTAAAATAAAACCATTTTGTGCTGGAATTAAAATCAGACGTTTCATTAACACAGGGCTGAAAACCCTTTCTGTTGGACATACTGTACACTTATCACAATGGTATGCAGTATTCCATAAGGTCCACTCTAAGAGGTATGACCAGTTACATCAGCATTGCCAAGTTGTTCCAGGAAATGTAGCTTGTGGAGAGCAGCAGCTCACATGTTATGGATTGGCTTGAGAGTGACGCAACATCCTGTTTCATCACATTGGTCTGAAACATAGAAAGGTCAGATGTGAAGCAGCAGCAGAGAGAACCATGTACTGCTGTGAATGGTGCAGGCACCCTGCTTTGATTAATTTTTTTAAATAAGCCCTCTCATATAGTTTAGATGAACAGCAATATATTTACACATACCATCAAAAGTTTAGGGGGAAAAAACATTTCATTCTTCAACAGTTTCAAAAGGGCTCTAACTTGCCACAAACTTCTTTGAAAAAAGCCAGGACGGAGAATAAAGAATTTCTGCCACTCCTTATCCTTTGGTCCCACTCCAGATGTTGTTATGTTGAAAGTAGTCAGCGACTGCAATAATCAACCTACGCTACCTATACTACATGACTGTCAGAGAATATTGGATTATTTAGTAGTAGTAATTCTGACTGAAAGACAAAGGTGGAATCCATGAGTGCTGGAAAATATTCAGCTTGTATGGATTTCACACACACTTCATTTTCCCTTTAGCATTCGTACTGCTGAAAAGTATGACATCATTCTGATCAGATAAAAGCTGAAACAGACCCTGCCTAAAGCCAGGATAAATAAACAGATGCTTCATTCCACCTATTAAATTTGACTATGGCATTTGGATAGCTTAGCGAGTAGAGGTTGGGAGTTTGATTCCTCTCTGCGCATCTCAGGAAAAGACCCAGTCTGTATAGCCCTGGGGAAGCTGTATGGTCACAGAGTGTCCTCAGCAGAAGGGGATGGTAAACCAATTCTGAACATTCTGTATCTAAAAAAACCCTGGAAAGGGCCACAATGTCAAAAGTGACTCGATGTCATAGTTGTTGCTCCGTTTGCTTTTACCAAAAAAACAAATAAGACCAATTAATGAATCTTACATTCCTGCTGAGAATCCAAGTGTGAATGCTTCCCACTGCTGCATATCCACAAAAACCCAACATTTATATATCTGCTTCATGTACGAAGCACAAGTCACTGTGTACATGAAATCATACAGGAGACCACTATCTGACTCCTTTAACCAAAAATACAATATATTTCTTAATCTTTATACCACCATACAATAAATGGCATACCAAAGAGCTAACATCCAAGCCTCAGACATTACAAAGTATTTCACTCAAAACACTCTCTCTCCCCTCCCTGCCCAGGAACAGGAATCACCCTGGAGTTGTCAACTTAGTACCATCTGCTGTGTTATTTTAGAACAGGAATCCTGACAACCTTTGCCAAATAAAGGAACACTCCTCCCCCTCGGTATTCCATCTTCTGCTCTGCCCAATTCAGTCAATCTTGATAGGGTTTGGGCCAGATATGACAACTCATATGCAGAAAGAAAGAGAGAGAGAGATTAAGAGAGACAGTGTGTATGCAGAAGAAAGATTCAATACAGTCATCACCTATCACCTGTAGAGCCATCTCACAAAAAGAAGTATATTACATTTTGGCAGGTCTAGCAGCAGTGTTTCATTTCTGCCTAGGAGTCAAGCTAAGCATGACACTTTTCATTCTGTTAGCAATTCTATCTAACTAACCTAGCTCGCAAATAAAGATTTTTTAAAGCAGTCCCTTCTGCCTGTGATTGAACTGTAACATGGAGCAAAGGATGGACATTTCCCTGTGTCTGCTCTTCAACCAGATTTTGAGGAAGAAACTACTTTGGACCTAGAGACTATCTCCTAACTCTAAGGCTGGGGACTGTCTGAGACTATTCACTGAGGGATGTTCTGCTAAGCACATACTCTATTTCATATATGCCATTATATCATTTATCAATATTTTGGCCTTGAGGTTTGTATTAGCTAGCTCTGGTATAAAGGTGAAGAACTGAATAACATCAAAGTTAAGTGTGCTAGGACAAGTGATCCAGGGAGGAAGGTCTGAAAATGAAGAGATACAGTAAAGAGCAGGTTGAAATGTTTGTTGCCTACACAGAAAATGTTCATGTCTGAGGCAGAACATCCACTTATACAACACACTGCAATAGCAGATGTATAATCATCAACATCAAGGTAACTTACATTTACCATCCAATCTCGCATAAGAAATGGGCCATCCTCAGCTGGGTTCACATTAGATTGAGCTATCCATTCTTCCAGATGCCCATCTTGGTGGGCCTTTTCTCTCTCTACTAAATCTCTGCATAATGGGACAATGGAACCAATAGCAAAATAAAATGCCAACAGCTATTCAACAGGAAGTGTGCTGTTGGCCACATCTTTCTTCCTTTTGAGAACTGATGTATTCTAGAAGTCTACTTTAGACTGGATAGGTTAACTTTCAAAAGTGGAAGAACAGGAGACATCTTAACACTGCTTTCCCAAATTTTATTTACTTGAGTCAAGATCTGACCGTGTATTTTGGTATCCATCACCATCAATTTCATACTTTCTTCTCTGGGTGCTGTACTTTGTGGAGGCCAAAACCTCCTCCTGAGGACTTCTGAGCACCCTGAAGGCAAGAGTTTTATGAAACATCAGGCGAGGTAGCTGCAGGGATGGAAAAGTGTTCAATTATATTGGAAGAAGAGGAACCCAGGAAAGGTACCCATTGGATCCTAGCCTTGGAAGCTGACTGCAGAAAAAACAATGGGATATTCATTTGTAAGGCTTAGGACAAGATTGCACTTTAGAAGCAAGTACATCATCAATCCACATGTAAGTCGTCTAGAGTGGTCGTTGACTAGATAGGCGGGATATCAATGCAATAAATAAATAAATAAAATACAGTGAAAATATAAAATACTTAGACAACACTCAGCTCATCTTCTAATTATCATTCAACTGTTCAGTTTCAATTCCAAGTATGAACCAGGAAAATATTTTTCTCCTAATCTAAAATCTCAACAGGATTCTTAGTCCACCAGAATATATTTACAAGTATGGAATCTTGAGACAGGAGCACTACTCAATAGGTAAAAGTACGAATTTTTCTCTTTAAGATTCTTCATTTTTCACAATTAATCCAAATAACATGCAAACCAAGTTATTTCAACAGTCCACCGTTTTCTCCAGTATTTAACACTTTTTTCTTCAATATACATTTTGGAACTTACACTTCTATATACGTGTTTATTTAGCATACATTTTAAAACTCTGATAATTGCCCAGATAGACAACTTCAAACTGTTCTTTTCTTTGTAGGAATCAAGGTGAATTTGATTTAAATCAAATCGATTTAAGCCACACTGTAAATTTTAAAAAATGAGAGTTCTGATTGATTTAAATAAAAAATAGATTTTTAAAAAACTTAAATCATGTTTTAAATTTCAATCATGATTGAATTTTTTAAAAATCATTTATTTTTATCCACCCTGATAGGAATTGTAATGAGGGTGAAAGAGGAGAGTGCAAAAAACGGTCTGAAACTCAACATCAAAAAAACTAAGATCATGGCCACTGGTCCCATCACCTCCTGGGAAATAGAAGGGGAAGATATGGAGGCGGTGTCAGATTTTATCTTCCTGGGCTCCATGATCACTGTAGATGGAGACAGCAGCCACGAAATTAAAAGACGCCTGCTTCTTGGGAGGAAAGCGATGACAAATCTTAACAGCATCTTAAAAAGCAGAGACATCACCTTGCCAACAAAAGTCCGAATAGTCAAAGCTATGGTTTTTCCAGTTGTGATGTATGGAAGCGAGAGCTGGACCATAAAGAAAGCAGACCGCCAAAGAATTGATGCCTTTGAATTGTGGTGCTGGAGGAGGCTCTTGAGAGTCCCCTGGACTGCAAGGAGAACAAGCCTATCAATTCTAAAGGAAATCAAACCTGAGTGCTCACTGGAAGGACAGATCCTGAAGCTGAGGCTCCAGTACTTTGGCCATCTCATGAGGAGAGAAGACTCCTTGGAAAAAACCTTGATGTTAGGAAAGTGCGACGGCAAGAGGAGAAGGGGACGACAAAGGATGAGATGGCTAGACAGTGTCTGCGAAGCAACCAACATGAATTTGACACAACTCCAGGAGGCAGTGGAAGATAGGAGGGCCTGGCGTGCTCTGGTCCATGGGGTCACGAAGAGTCGGACACGACAAAACGACTATAGGAATTGTGATAAATAAATATTGTGCTAATAATCTGTCCCAAGATTAATCCCAAATTTTAATTATAAAAATCAAACAGCATACAAACCTGAAAGGTATAGAAACCATACATATTACATGGACTGACGGATCTAAACTAGAAGTGTTACTAATATTATATTTCTTTAAAGCTACACAGACATTAACATCAAACTTTTGCTACAGGATGTGGTGATGGCATCTGGCCTAGATGCCTTTAAAAGGGGATTGGACAGATTCCTGGAGGAAAAGTCCATCGCAGATTACAAACCATGATGGAGATGTATAATCTCCAGGTTTAAAAGGAAGGTACTTCAAAATACCAACTGCAGTGGATAGTATCAGGAGAGAGAGAGTTGTTTCATGTGCTGCCAGAGGCATCTGGTGGAGCCATTGTGAGATACACGAAGCTGGACTAGATGGGCCCTTGGCCTGATCCAGCAGGGCTCTTCTTATGTTCTAACTTGCAATAAAACTGAACTATCATGAAATGCAACCACTTTATAACTAAGGCTGAAGATTTTTTTGAAAGAGAAAACACATTCATAGCTGAAACTGTATCTTCTAATTCTATTCTCAGTCAAAACTACACAGAAAAGAATCCAGGAATTAACACATAAAGTTGAATGATAAGAAATCACACAATTGGTCCTTCTAGTATCACAGAGAGAACTGCAGTTTTGAGCCTTACGCCCAAGACTACACACTTTTCTTAGTCAAGAAAAAAATCACTAGTGGTATGTTTTTATGAATAAATTCTGAAATAACCATAATTCAGTTTTTAATATACTGGTGTATTTTCATCACTATTTTCTACTGGCAAAAGATCAGAGCAGCAACTATTAAAAATTACTAGTGTTCCTATAAATACACAAATAGCTTCACTGCACTCACTATGTATTCATTACATATATAATTTGCAGTGTAAAAAGTAATTCATACGTGGTAGAATCCATCTGATCTCAACTTTTGCAACAGCTTGTTTTGGGTATAGTTTGAGCTGTAAGGTTTTATTCTGAAATATCTGTATACCAACATGTACAATGTATGCATGACCCAGTGACACACTGAAGTTCCTTTGATTGTGTTCTTGAAAAATTTTAAATTCACGTCTCTTATTTTGTATATGCTGTCCCTGGTATTTTTCCTACCAATACGCAACTAAACCTAATCCCTTGGTTAAATTATGTGTAAATGTTTTTCTCCCACACTGGCTAAATTTCTCTCCAGAGATGTCATACGGAGACATTTTGAACAAGAGCCCATGCCCTTTTCAGAGGACATTAATTTTCTCGGGAAAAGTGTGAAGCC
This sequence comes from Pogona vitticeps, assembly GCF_051106095.1. Lineage (NCBI taxonomy): Eukaryota > Metazoa > Chordata > Lepidosauria > Squamata > Agamidae > Pogona > Pogona vitticeps. The sequence goes on from NC_135785.1 coordinate 72,548,227, forward strand.
TAGAACATAAGGCAGAGAGAAAGGGGGCTTGTCTTCCACAGTTAAAACTACTACATCAACAGCTTTTCTCAGAATTCATTATTCTAAGAGTATCCTTTTTGCTCCCCCGCCCTTTCCTTGCCAACACAGAGCAAGCCATTTGCCAAACGGTTATCCTCTGATGTGGCTGTACTTCCTGTCACTACTGATAAGGGGAAGAACGCGCAATAAAAAAGCAACAGCAAGAATCTCTGGCAGGGAGGGGACTGGAACAATTAAAACCGGGTTATTAAAAAGCTTTGCATCTTTGAACTTGAGAACCCTGCTGAAGGGCTGGACAGCAGTGGGATGCTGTTGCTAGGAAGCTTAGGATTGCATTTGACTTTTGCCAGATAAGTGTGTTGTTACTGGCCTCAGATCAGAGAGACCTATGAGACAGAAAAGTGGGCCTATGAAACAGGAAAAGATGTTGAGCACTATTGTGGGCAACTGATTGTAGAGCATTTAACAAATCAAGTATTTATCTATCTACCTTAAGCAGAAGTGGAACAGGAAATTAATTCAATTTGCCTCAGACTTACATTACACTCTCTGTTTCTATTTAATTTTAAAAAAAGAAAATCCACTATCAGTGTTCCTGAACCCACTACCTAAGCAGAGTTATCAGTGGACAAGCTGGTAATTGAAGCTTGTAACACTCCAATTAAACAGATCTAATCATTATTAGTAAGTTAGACTACTGAATAAGGAACAAGATGAAAAATGAAAGAATTAAAACAGGACATATCTGAAGGAGAAAAGACCTGCTTCAGAAGTCATTTTGTTGCCAGAAAATTCTGATTTACTGAAAAATATCCCATGTCCAAAGGTAATGGCATTAGTCACTGAAACCTTTTACACAGGTTACCACTGTGTTTAGATAATATGGCTGCTTGCCAGTAATTTAGGTTTAAAAGTGAAATCAGATATCCAGTCCAGTTTTCTAGATATAATCATAGCACAGAAGATTGATTTTATCGTTACACAGCCCAATGGCTTTTTAAAATGCTTTTAAGCTTAACTTACAAAGCCCTAGTGACTTCTAGAACTGCAGGAACAATTAAATACGAAATAAAATTAGCAAGTTGCAATAAAGGACTAAAGCAATTCAGCTTTTAGTTTTTTGAAACAATATTGTGAATATGGACAGTGCTTGTGCAGTGAATCAATAGCACTTCCATACAGTGCAGGGTTCACCAGGTGGAGTGCAGATAGTGAAAAGAAGTTCTAGAATTTACTGTATCTATTATTTAATAATAACTGAGGATACAGTGCTCAAGACAGCATACACTACTCTCCAAGCGCCTTACAGCAACAGCACCCAACGTTCTTGTACTCTGCTACCTTCCCAAAGAAAAGACCCGGAAAGTCTGTGCTGCTCTTCATATTTTCCAGCAGCAATTTCCAACCAGAGCATGGAAAAACAATATTTTTAGAAGATAATTCCCAAAATCTCTAAAACAGTCTAACATAAAACTCTACATAGTCAATACAGAAATTTCTGCAGATCCAAAATGGGGCTGCCAGACTGATTATAGGCACGAGTAGATATGAACACACATCCCCAGTCTTGGCATACCTTCATTGGCTCCCTCTTAGTTTCTATGCTCAATTCAAGGTGCTGGTTATGAACTATGAAGCTCCTTAATGGTTTAGGACCTCGACATTTGGCAGAACATCTCTCCCACAAAATACTCATCCCACTCACTCCTCTCAGTCTTTGATGTTAAAAATTGTGACCCCCCCATGAGGTGTGTGTGTGTGTTGATTTTTATCCACACTGATATATTAAAATTGACTTAAAGCATGATTTAAATTTTAAAAATCAAAAGCTAATCAAGGTGAAATTATATAAAGTTGCCTTCTATTAGTGTTGAACTATTGACCTGAGATGTTTAAATACAGTATGTGTAATTCTATTTAAATCAGGCCTATTAGCTAGCAACAGGGTTTTTATTGCATTTTTATTGCAGGGATGGGGACTCAAATCGCAAGTTGGACTTGTCATGCCAGTGACTCAACTCAGGTTTTTTCCCCCAATGACCTAGACTCAACTAGGAACCCACCTAACCCTCCTTTTTTCTGAGGAAAAAGAGCTTGTTTTTATTAGCGACTCAGACTAAGGGATTGGTACCCAGCATCAAAGACTCAGATCTGAACTTGGTACTAAAAACTCAGACTCAAAGACATTCCTGTTTTATTGTATTTGTTATTGCATTTGTTGTATCTGTGATTTTTCATTTCATGATTTCATTGTATATTGTGAGCTGCCTAGAGAGTGTTCACACTAATGGAGCCGTAAACAAGTGGGAAACATATCCATTAGCCAATATGGCCAACTGTTTGGAGAGGGGGAATGCCTGGAAGTGTCTCCAAATGCAGTGTCAAATCCTCCACTGGCCAGCTTTCCTGTTCCATCCAAAATATCCCCTGGTAGAAGAAGCAGGTGAGCATCTTAATCTGGCTCCCACTCCAATGTTGGTTATAGATGACTGCTCCTGTCAACTCAGTAAATTTCAACCTCAATAAGAAAAGCAGGTGATAACAATACCGGAGTATTATCATTCCAGTTTTTACAACCTACAGTGGTGCCTCACTTAGCAATTGCTCCGTTGAGCGATGAAATCGCTTAGCGATGGACATTTTGCGATCGCAAAAGCGACTGCTTTGCGATGGTCCCTCTGGGGAAATTTCGCTTTGCGATGATCACGGGGAAACGATCATCGCAAAGCCCCCATTTTCAGCCAGCTAATCGGCGGTTTCACAATGGCCGCCGGGAAAACAAAATGGCCACCCGCTGTTCTGCCTCGCTTTAGAGGCACTGAAAATGGTCGCCCCATGGAGGATTTTCACTTAAGGTGAGTTTTTAAGCCCATAGGAACACATTAAACGCGTTTTGATGCGTTTCTATGGGCTTTTTAAAATCGCTTAGCCATGAAATCGCTTAGCAACTGTTTTTCCGGAACGGATTAACGTCGCTAAGCGAGGCACCACTGTATTTATGTAACATAGTTTTAAATCAACTGCATAAGCTATTAGTACAACAAATTAATAAATCAGTTTGGCCCCTAACTAATTATTTTCCACATGATGGCCATGGATCAATGAAGAAAGAATCTCTGCTTTGGCCCTAGGAGCTAAGCAGAAATTGTTAAGGCAACCCCAAATGCCTTACATTTGCCATTTTGTTTGCTTGAAGGCAACAAAACAAACGTTTTTACCTATGAACTAGATCAAACCAGCTAAAAGACTGGAAGAATTTAAAAGAAATCTCTAGAGAAACTGGTTAATCTAAAACTGGATCTTTGTTACAAATCCCAATAAAACCGCCCTTTATTTAATCTTTTACCACAAACCATCACTAAGACAACACTTTCAATTTTCCTTAGCACTGTTCCACAATTAAGAAATTCACATTCAGATTGTCCATCCCATTATTCTTTAATTCAATCTATGTGTAACTTATTCTTTTTCAGCCTTTACTACATTTGCTGTTTTTCTCACGTGATAGATCCATGTTATGAATGAAAATTCCAGAAGAGAGATGATAAAACCCAAATTCCCCTAGGCACAGGATGCAGAAGTAAACATCTGAAGTTTTAACTGTAATGATGCTTATCCAAGAACAGGTGGTGCTGAGTTCAGAATGACCATGTACCTGATGTTGTTCTGGATTATTTTTAGCCATGTAATTGCTGCTCTGTGCAACAACCATTTTAATCAATCCTTCTTTCTGAGCCAGCAGCCAAACAGTTAATAATGACAATTCAACCAATAACTTCTGTGAGTTCAAGCTGCTGCCAACAGTTGTTATTTTGGATGATTATGCTACCACTGAGAGAACAAGCACAACAGACACAAGATGGAAGTTAAAACCTTAACAGAATAAAACTGGAAAATGAAGTAACTGAAGTAAACCCACTACACAGAGTGCAGGATTGCAGCAGTTGTTTTGAGAGGATAAAAGATAGAATAATTTGAATAACAGTCATTTGTATATGCATATATAGCATTAAATTTCTAATAGATATTTGTCCTAAAAATGTCCTACATCCTTTTAAAAAGGATGCTGAAACAGAAAAAAATAGCTTTTGTATCCCTTGATGTAAGGAAGAAAAGGAATGAATGAATGGATGAATGAATGAAAAAAGGAGTTATGCCTCACAAAATGAACTAAATACTTTCAAACTCTGAATACTTTTATCATCTTAAATTTCTCTTAAATCCACACATTTCTAATAAGTATTTATTCATGAATACATTCATATATGCCAGAGAGGCAGAATCAAGGAGGTTTGTAGAACTGAAATCCACACATCAAACTATATCACAAAACTGCAAGATTTTCTTTCCTCTTACCATTATATTCTGTTGTCTCTGTTGATGACACACAGTAGGATATAAAAAGGACTGCAGCTCAGTGTCAGAGTCAGATGACACATACAGCTTCTACCTTAGCCCTTCGAGAGCTCCCGTCATAATAGACAGTAGTAGGCCAAACGAGAAAAATACTGTACAATCATCTACAGCGGGGGAAATTTTTCCAAGTTGTTGTTGTTCAACTAAGAGTCCCAGAACCTCTATACAGAATAGCAGCTGGCCATGATCACTGGGTGATTTTGGAAGTTGTAGTAAAAAGGAAATGTTTTCCCAAGCTCTGTGATCTACTCTGTGTAAGGCAATTTCCTGTGCTTCACCGACACAGATATAAAGCAATAGCGGTCAAAATTCTATGGGGAAAAGGAGTGTGTAACTACAATTGTTTTACCTCATTGCTTGCTGTCCATCGCACTGCTACTTCTAACTTTAAGACATGGAGGAACACAACAGCTAGCTCACCTCATAAGTAGGTCCAATGTGCAATCTGCTGCCTAACACCAACATGATTCTGGCCACCATCTTGGGTCTCTAACACTAAAACTGCACAGATTCCTCCCAGAGCATTATGCAAAACATAACTAGTAAGTGAACTGGAGGAAGGAAATGGCTCTATTAACACTTATAACCATCATCAGTCCTATGTATAGTAGAATAAAGGGCGAATACTAAACTGGCAGCAACTGAACTACAGTCTTGCCCCGCTTTACGATTGCCCTGCATTACAACGAAACCGCATTACGACAATGTTTTTGAGATCGAGATTGCTTTTGCAATCCCAAAACGATGGTCTGAATAGGCTTTTTTCACTTTGCGATGATTGGTTCCCTGCTTCGGAAACCGATTCTTCGTAAAACGACGATTTTCCTACAGCTGATCAGCTGTTTCAAAATGGCCACCGGGTAAAAAAAATTGCTCCCTGCTGTTTTCTGGGATGGATTCCTCGCAAGACATCCACCCAAAATGGCCGTCCAATGGAGGATCTTCGCTGGACTGTGAGTTTTTAGCATTGGAACGCATTAAATGGGTTTTAATGCATTTCAATGGGTTTGTTATTTTTGCATTACGACGTTTTCGTTCTACAGCGATTTCGCTGGAACAAATTAACGTCGTAATGCGAGGCACCACTGTACAAGTAATGCTTCTCAAGAAGAACTTAAAAATAAATGTCAGTCTTTGTTATCAGAGATTTTAATAATGTTTCTTCATTTGTACAACCCTCTAAAATACATTTAAAACTTTTGTTCACATTTTAAATGTCGATTAACTGAGGTTATAACATAGTTTGTTATTAGATGACCTATGGTGCCTCTATGAATTAATGGCCTCCAAAAGAACCTGTTACCAAGAGCCCTGCTCAGGTTTTGCAAACTATATACTATGTCTTCCTTTATTGAGTTAATTCAACTAATATTCAGTTGTCCTCTTTTTCTTGCTCCCTTCCACTGCAAACCCAACACACAGATCAAGTAATGCCATACAGCATAAATCTTCTCTTACTCTTATTTAATTCACCTGTAAATATGATACACATTATTTCCATACTCAAATGTTCTGGAGTCATATGTATTAGCACTTGTAACACATAGGCCTAAATCCTGGCATGGCACAGACACAGTGCAACAGAACTTTCCTTTTCTTCTCCTTCTCTCTGCAGCCCTTGGAATTCCATGAAAACGAGTGCTGGAGGGTTTCACAGCCCTCTGAAGTGAATTTGGGGGTAATTGGGCTGCACTATGAAGGGGAGATTAGCCCCTCTTGCTTTTGTCCTTGCAAGTCTGACACTAGACCCTGTCTCTATGATTTCATTATTCATGAGAAATGTCATTTTTGCCACCTTCCTAATGTTGACAACATGATGGATGATGGAATTATGTTAATCTCTGACATAATTTATACTGAGAAATCTCAGAGACAAAATCATATTGCTTAAAATAGCGAATAGTAATACTAAATTCTATGGTTAGGATTGCATATGACCCTTCTACGAGTATCTAAATATTATAGCCAGAATTTTGGACTTCTTCTTCAGGTAACAAAGGGACTGTCAAGACCAAGTAACGTATGGCAGGGAGTCCACACTTCTCCTTCCACTTCTGTTGTCAAATGCCTTGCTCTCAAAATGTACATATTTGCTGCACCATATAACTTTACACAGTGAGTTCCTTAAAATGATGACCTCCAGATGTTTTGGATTTCAGCTTCTAGTAACTGAAGCCATTCTAGCTAATTGTGGGGAACCATGGTAGTACAAAACACCTGGAAAGCACCAGCCTAGGGAAGGATGAGATAGCAAAAAATTAAGTTTTTCATTCCAATTTAAAGTTGCCCATTCTGTGGAAGAGTAAAGACCAAAGCCCTGTGCAAGTGCTAGGATTATTAAGTTGAACACTGAATTCAGCATTCTGAATTGAGCAGAAAACCTTCACAAAAAAAGAGGGTCTCATGTACAAAAACATGCAACAGAAATGCCAAAAAAGTGGACCAGTACAAGCATGAATGCCTTCCTTGGATCTTTATTTAAATGGTACAGTATTTCATATTGCCCAAACAGTGCTCCTGATCATAGAGGCACCACTTTCAACCTTCTTCAGAGGAAAGGGGCAGACAGATATACAGTAATTCAACAAAAGCATGACTGTAAAACTTATTTTTAAAATGCAACCAGAGATTTCCCCCAGAAATAAAAACAATGCAGTCAACAAACTTATTTGAACTGAGTATCAAAAACTACTCAACCTATTGGCCAAATGCAGGCTGCTTATGTTTCTTCCAGGTAAAAATCTACAGGCTCAACAGTAAAAAACAATGGGGACAGACATATGTACAAATAAATAAAAGCATGTGGAGATTTAATTTTATTTTCCTGAGTGTCTGGAAAACTAGCAGTATAACTTCTAAGAACATTGTATGCCTCAAAGTGTGATAAAAAGGATTTTTTGATATATCAGTGAGGCCTTTCTGAAGGAGCTGACCATAGCTTTATGGCTACTAAGTTTATACTTTGTGTGTGTGTGTGTGTACATATAAGTACACACACACACACACACACACACACACACACACACACACACACACACACACACACACACTTACTGTATTTTTTGCACCATAAGACTCACTTTTTTCCCACAAAACAGGGGGGTGGAAAGTCTGTGCATCTTATGGAGCGAAGAAAACAGATTATATTTTCCTGTTTTCTTCTCCTAAAAAATCGGTGCGTCTTATGGAAAGGTGCGTCTTATAGAGCGAAAAATACGGTATGTCAGAAACAGGTTCAAGTTCTTCTATGATGAAAACCCATTCCTATATCAACAAGATCACAGATTTGCGGTAATTTCTCCAGCTGCACTAAATTCCATATTAACAGCATCTTTCTTTTTACTGCCGCCGCCACTACCATTAAAAGGATTTTTCCTGTGGTTAGTTTATATGCTCCAGCTCATTAACATCTCCTAATACCACAACCTTTGCCTCATTAAGCATGGCAGTTGTGAGCAACATATTCTTCGTTCATCTTCACAAAGCAGGATTCTCCTTGGTGGCCCAGCTGTTGCACCACATGCCACCAAAAGAGGGATCACCTTAGCAATAAAAATACTACAGGATCCCACATAAGGCACAGTAGGGAGTAGAGATATTTATTAACTAATAGCACAATTTACAGGCTGCTCAAGGGCTGGGAATTTCTCTACCATCAAAGCAGCTTCCTGTACAGAATTCTGCAGAAATGTTTATAACTGGACAGCCAGTGCTGTTGTTGTACCTCAGGCAAGCTAAAATGTTTTGCAAAAGAAGCTCTAGCAAAACAAACCCACAGGCACTCAATACTTTTATTAGGATCAGCTAAGAACTCATATACCTGTGGATAAGGCTTTTGAGATATTTATCTCTTTCTGATAGGCAAGTCATTATAAAAATTTCAACAACGGGGATAAGGCGACTCATGGAAATTATGATGTCTGCTTGGGTCAGATTCTCAAAATGTGGAGAGGAGGGGAGCCTTAAATGAAAGAAGGTCTATTAGATGACACTCAGGTTTCGTATCACTCCAAGGACTGCTTAGACAAATAACCTCACAATGAACAATTTTCTGGTTTTTGAAAGGAAAAAAAAATCCTTTGCTATTGAAATTTGTCTTCCGTGTTAGGTGAAACACACACATTCCTCACTAGGCAGTGAGCAAATATGAAAAACAACAGCAGAACAAAAAAAAAATCAAACAAACCCACCAACATTGGCAAAGTTGGACATTTCCAGTTGTACAACAGGTTTAAAAAAGATCAAGGGATTGAATTGAGTTGTTTTGTTTGATGTCTATTTAGAGGATAACAAAGACAACAGAAGCTAAATAAATAAAAGCAGTTCTAAAGTACATTCAATCAATTGATGAATGTAACCATTTGGGGAAAAACAAAAAATACTATTTGTAGTATTTGTTTCAAAATATGGGACCATCTGGGAATCACACAAATGTAAATGAGAAATATAATTAACATAATACATTAAAACAAAATTGTAACTGAATTAATTCTATAAGCATCCATTTAGCTCTTGTTTAAAGTGTTGTAGCATCTAAAAAGCAAAGGCCAGAATCCTAATAGGCTTTGGAAGTCAAGAGGTGTTACACTTGATAACTTAATATGACTTTTGCTATGAACAATCACAACCTCACATTCAACTATAAGTAAAACCATGTTGCCAGAATACTGTCAGGCTAAAGAAGACTCAAGCATACCAACACACTCATCAGAAGACAGTCTCCTCCAAGACTCATATAACAAGTCTCGCATCCACACGTCCATTAATCAGTATGTGATTCTCTCTCTCACACACACAGGAAAACGATTTTCCAAATCTTATGTCCGTAAGATACATATACATAAAAATAATTTTCTTCCTAGAAAGATTAATGGATACTCACTTACCCCTCTCCCTCATTTGATGTTATCTCTCAGGAAAGAGGAAATGGCCATTCTATTGAGTAGGCCATGTCTCCTTTCAGAAAACAAAGTACCCTAAAATCTCTTCAATCTTTTGTACCATGGTACCATTCTCTTTTATTTCTGCACTACCAGCAAACAAGAAAGGTTGTCTACAGCATTATAGAAGGGAATTCACAATGCAGTATCTCTAAAAACGTTGAAGAATTTTAACTAACAGCAGTCCTCTCAGAATTATCTGTTACAAAGTATCTACCTATTTGTATAGGGCTGCAATTTGTATACATTTAAGCTTTTGTGATTCTAGAGGTAGCACACCAAGCATGATTATAGTTTAACATAAATACATTTTCCCATAAATCTGAAGCTAAAAAAAGACTCAAAGTTGCTGCTTAATTCTACTTCTTCAAGGCTGAAGAAAATCAATTTCAACCTACAGTATTTTCTATTCAACTACTCTAAATCAGACACACAACCTTCAAAACACAAATAAGTCAAATCATAACCAATATTCCTTCACTGACATTTGTTTCCTCTGTCTCAAACTTTCCCTCAATTCTTCACCTATTCTGTTCTACTGATGACATACTGCAGAAAGAACAACAGCAATAAAGCAAGGTATCTAGGTTTTGCTATTTCCCTAAAAGTGATTGTACAAAACATACAAAGCCATATTCATGGTAGCAGTGGCCCTATTATACACTTCTCTTGCATCAGCGATCCCCAACCTTTTTGGGACCGCAGACCAGTTGGGGGGTGGGCTCCGTGGGGGGGCATATTGTGCTTGTGCAGGGTTGTCATGCTTGTGTGCATGCGTGTGCAACACACCCACCAGGCGGGCAGGCAGGGGGGCCATCTCCATGGCCCAGTTCCGGGAGGTTGGAGACCCCTGCCTTATATGGTACATCTTTGGTAAAGGTGTGATTAATAAATAGTGCAGTGTCTCTTTCTTGGGAGTCTTGCTATTTCCAACTCTGTACATGAGAACATTTAAACAGATTTTAAAAAACAGCCTGATAATTTAGTCAAATGGAGAGCAAACTCAACTAAAGTTGACAAATTATTTTTATGCCTAGGTTCCCCTCACCTGTATTTCAAAGGTCAGCAAAAATAATAAAAGACTGTAGCTGAATATGAAAGTTGCAGTCCACTGAAACTTAAACCAAATAAGATCTGTTTGTCTTTAAGGTGTTACAAGACTCTGTTGGTATTTCTATGCAGAGATTGCCAACTTCATCAATAATATAACCTGAACCTACTAGTAATGCTGCATGTTTTCATTGCAGTTTTTCTGCTATCTTGTGTGAAGACCACATTCTATATGCAAGGCTTTAGTAGATCTGGTGATACTGGGGAAAAGTGTCATGAAAGGTAATTAATCCTGACTAGAAGCTGTGTGATCATCACGTTGTTCCACTGGGGACAACAGTTTGGCAGAAACACGCAGCTGGCAGGGAACAGAATAATTTGTTTTTCTGATAGAATTGTATATTTAGCTGATGATGATAAATGAAATAAACAAATTGTATCTTAATATGTGAGTGCATGAAACTAATCTAACTCAGAGGTCCCCAACCCCCAGTCCGCGACCTGGCAGTGGTCCGCAACCTAGGAAGGACACAGATCTCCTGCCCCCCCCCCACCAGCACCCTCCCCGTGAGCCACGTCCCCCCAACTGGTCCGCGGTTGAGAAAAGGTTGGGGACCACTGATCTAACTGATTGTGCTGGCAATGAACTCCCCTCCCCATAACTCATTTTCTCAGTCCTATGCGTGGAGGTCAGAATCTCTCCAAATAGTTTGTTTGTTTGTTTGTTTGTTTGTTTGTTTGTTTGTTTAACTTATATGCCGCCCACACTACCCGAAGGTCTCTGGGCGGCTTACAGCATTTAAAATACAATAAAAAGGCAAAATAAAAGGGCAAAATAATTAAAATGCAATTAAAATATATATTCTAAAAATTGCCATCAGACCCACATGTGATGTTATTTCAGTTAAAAGTCATTTGGAACAGGAAGGTTTTGACCTGGCACCGAAATGTCATCAGCGTCGGCGCCAGACGAATCTCAGTCAGGAGGGCATTCCATAGTCTAGGGGCAGCTGCCGAAAAGGCCCTTTCTCTACAAGCCCTCCCTCTTATCTCCTTAAGGGATGACTCTTTCAAAAGGGCCCCCTGGCATATATTTGCATTATACAGTGCCACAAATTCATACAACAATAAAAATTGCTCACTGTCAAATTGATCCTGACTATGGCAACCCTTTCCAGGGTTTTCCACCTAGAGAACATACAGAAGTGATTTGCCATTCTTTTCTTCCGGGGGTGCCCTGGGATGCCCACTACAAAAGCTGTCTCTTCTTTCAGGAAGCACTCAAACTCCCAACCACAGCCAGCTACCTAAACCACTGACCGATTCAATCTGCCCACATATCCATACCAACAATTACATGTCAGAAGTATACAGACATATCTTTGTGCAAGATGTCTAACATAGGAAATGGTACTCTCAAGCAGTGATCATGAAATGTTTCTGCAAAACGTTTGTGAGATAATTCTACCAACTTTCTAGCAGATGCACAACTTATCCTTCCTTATCTGACCTGCTGACATCTTATGTATGGAAACAAAGGAAACAAGTATCCATCGTCAACATACAGTGGGGTCTTGACTTGATAACTTAATCCGTATTGGAAGGCGGTTCTCAAGTCAAAAAGTTCTCAGGTCAAATCTGCATTTCCCATAGGATTGCACTGAAAACCATTTGATCCGTATCTGCTCTTTTCCATCCATAGAAACTAATGGGAAGCTGCTATTCCGCCTTCGACCACTAGAGGGGGATATTTTGTTTCTTTTTTTCTTAGGTCAAGAAAGGTTCAGGGAAGGCAGGGAAAATACAGTCCAGGCAGTACAGTACCAGGCAGTCTGAAGACTGTCTCCCAATCCACTCTCTAAGCACTGGGAGGAGTGAGGAAGCAGACAGGCACCCTTTTCACTGGCCAACAGTTAACTCAAAGTTCAAATTTTGCACTTTCCCTGCCTCCCACGTGGTTTTTTTCAGTTCGTAACTCAAATCTAAGTATGTAAGTCAAGTCATATTTTCCTGTGAGAGTGGTTCTTAAGTCAAAATGTTCTTAACTCGGGTCGTTCTTAAGTCAAGACCCCACTGTATTACAGAACTGGATTTTGTGAAAGATAGTTACTGTATCTCATTTCCTCTCTTAAAAACAAAACAGTAGTGTGATGTTATTACACCACAAAGTTTTGAGTCAGTCTGTCTCTCTCTCTCTCAGACACACACAGACATGCCATTTCCTCCCTCCCTCCATTTCCTCCCTCCATTTTCTACAATTACATACATTTAAATAAGCCTGATGAAGTCCTCGGTCTCTCGCACCTTTCTTCCTTCCCTCCTTCCCTTGCTTGCTCCTTTCCCGCCTTCTGCTTGCTCGCATTCATTTTCAGAGGAAGCAGTCATTCAGAAGCCCCGGACTGATTGATTGCCCGGGGCTAATCCCCACCTGTAACCAATTAGGGAGGCTTATCTCTCCGATCTCTAATAGAACGGAGCATTTAGAAGTGCCCTGCTGCAACGAAGGAAGTAACAGAGAGAGGTGCTTACAATTTGAGGTTTGGCTGCAGAGGGTGGGGGGTGGGGAGCACTCTGCTCATTACCCCCAGGATTTTCACTTTTACCCCATTTGGGGTAATTTACCCCTGTTCCCCGACCTATGATTTACAGGAAGAACATGGCACTGTCATACTGAAGGCGCTGTCATAGTGAAGCAGTGATCTTCCAAAAAAAGATCAACAAAAAAACCAACAACAGAGTCCCACAACTAGCAATGACCCTCAGGAAGTTCTGATTCCAGGATCCAGGAGTCTTGGCCATTAGGAGAGATCATTACAAATGAACGGAATTCTAAAGTAGAGGTAAAACAAACCCCTTGACACTGACACCTAAAAAGGAAAAGTAGGACTTTCATACTTCTTATGTGAACAGCTGCAGCAAAGAACCTTCTGTGATTAAGAACTCTCACAAGGACTACTTCTACAAGTCTCACGGCTATAGCTCCATTAGCTCCGGTTCAAATACAGGGGTGCCTCAATTTACGAACATCCCGACTTACGACCATTTTGAGTTGTGATCAGCTCAGGCCGCAAAATTTTGCTTCAACTTGCGGCTGGAGCTTCGAGTTGCGACAGGAAAAAAGCAGGGAAAAAAGGGAGGGAATTCAAATCTGCTAACCCGTGATAGGCAAAGAGGTTGCTTCTTTGTAGCTTTTTCACCCCAATGGTTAGAGTGAGTGCATCGGAGGAGGCTTCGGACTGCCTAGTGCTGCTTTCTGCTCCTGAGTAAGTACATTTACTTTGTTTTGCAGGGTGGGCTTGGTTTTTTTTGGGGGGGGGGTATGTTTCTGTGCTGTGATGTTTTTTGTGTTTTTGTGTTTTTTTCCCCACCCCATCACATTCAGGTTGGCTATGTGTGTATGTGTGTGGGGTGTTTTTGCGGTTTCCCCCCCAGCCCCATAGCGTTCTGCTGGGGGTTTGTGTTTTTTTCTCCCCAGCCCCATGGCATTCCGCTGGGGCTGGCTGTGTTTTGTTTCGGTGTGTTTGTTTTTCGGCCCCAGAGCATTCCTATGGGGCTCGCAGTGTTTTTTTTTATTTTTGGGGGGGGAGGGGGGTTCCAGCTGGAACAGATTAATGGTTTTTCAATGTATTCCTATGGAAAATGGTGCTTCGACTTACGACCATTTTGAGTTACACCCATTTTCTGGAATGGATTATGGTCATAAGTTGAGGCACCACTGTACATCACTTTGAGGTGCTGCTGTAGATGGATCTTGTTAACTGCAGTTATATTCCACAACTAGTTCAGTTTGATCTGCTGGAGACTAAACCTGGACTGTTTTTACAAGGAAACCCTTCCTTGGTTATGGCTTTGGCCTTGAATAATTTCAGAGCCTGGATTGTTGCTGGACTTTAGCTCTGCATCTCTTTCATCTGCTTTAACTGGCTTTCCAGTCAGACACTGTTTGTTTGATCTCTGCTTTGTTCTCTGATCCTTGTTCTGGTTTACTCTTGCCTGGTCTGTCTGTTCGCTGTGTCTTTTTTTTATTATTGGTAACGACCTTGGATTGTTAAATCCTAGTACTAGGACCTGCCAGGCCAGAAACAGGCCAAACACACAAATAATAAAGCAGAATTGCAATAGCTAATGGATTGCTTGATCCCAAATAAGCTTAAACATTATGTTTACAGGATTAAACATTAAGTTTACACTTCCAGTTTCATTCTTTTCAGAAATGCAAAACTGCTTCAGAATTGCACCTGAAGCAATACATGTTCCTCCCAGTTAACACTGTTATATATTTATGCCCTTTATAGCACACCTCAGGGCAGAATGTGTAAGTAATTTTAACTCTGTTCTTTAACTACTTCAGCAGCATTTTTGCTCATCTTAAACTATCAGCCGCATCTTGTATATTGTGGGGACAAGTGAAATCAGAGTGAAGGATGTAAAGGAAAATGTTACACTGACATAGAAATGAAACCACACTAAAAGAGACCACACTAAATCACCATTGGGGCTTTAGAAATCTGCTCATCAGTAGCTAGAGGCTATTCAGTACACACCTCACTCTACTTCAGATAGCAAAATATGTTTTGAAAAACAATGCTATTCATGTCACACCATTTGTAACAAGGCAAACAATAGCTTTAACCATGGTAGTGAGAGTGATAATTTATTTCCACTCTATCCTACCTGCTTTCAGTGAATCCACAAATGTAACTGTTAAACAAACCTATGGTTGTCTCTCCCTCAAAGCTTTCTGAAAAGCTTTCTGAAACCACAGCACAAAGGAAACACTGAGTAAGATCCAATGTTGGTAGACTCACCAAAAGCAATTAGATTTAAGTTGGTTAAGTCCTTTTCATTTCAATAGGTCTACTAGAAAGAAACAACTGGTTTAGGCACAGGTCTTTACTCAGCCTTTTGATGCAGCAACAGTGCAATTGCTGAGCACAAGTACTGTTATAATAATAAATATTTTGCTACTCAAAGTGGTAAACCCATAAATATCCAGGCAATCTGTAAGTACTGCTTTCAACTTCACCTATTGCACAATTTATCTTGTTTGTTTTTATCAGCAGGGAACTGAAAATCTTATGATGTATGCCAAATACTTAGCTCTATTAAAGACAGTTTTAAAAATTGTTTTTGTTTTTCTGTAGATAGGGTTGTTAAAACCGATAACATGTTATATACAGTGCTGTATAGGCAACTTGGTACAGTAATATCAGCATTTCCCCCAACAGACAACTTTACCTGAATCAGGTATAAAGAGAAAACAACATACACAGGTCTCTTCTACAGAGTTTTGAGGACACCAGAGTAAAATTTCAGGAAAAAAGGCCACTGTCTCAAAAACAACAGACACCCATTCTTTTTGTAAGATTGAGATGGACTTCCGGTGTCCCTGGCATTATACTGAGAACACACTGTAGGCCAAAAACCTTGGAAGATCAGAACTGTAATCAGTGTCATCTTCTTCATGCAGCTATTTGAGAGCAGGGCTATACCACCAGTACTACTCCCCATGATCATGGCTGCTCCCAGTTTTTCAACTGACTTGAAAACACTAGGTATATGCTGATGGTATGCAGGGCCAGAGGATATTCAGTAGATCACTCACCCATAACCAAAGAAGAAGAATTGATGTCTGCCCAAATCTGGTGGTCTGGTGATAAAACGTATGAATATAAGCCTCGGAATACCAAAGAACAAAATATTTACGCTTCTATTTATTGTAAGGCAGCAGCTTCTAGACCTCAAAACTCTGCTCCATTGGTCTGTAAAGTGTTAATAAAAAGCTGTTGAATACTGAAGAATTGCATTTTCCTTCCACACATACAAATACAAGTCCTAGCTTGCATCATCAGTTCACGCTGGATCTTTTCATAGATTGCACTTGTGGTAGAGCATGGAACCAAATCTTTTTTCAATACACTTTATTAAATCATTTGGAAAATTATCATGCCAGCTTAGGTAAAGGTAAAAGTTTCCCTTGACAATTTGTCTAGTTGTGTCCGATTCTAGGGCACGGTGCTCATCCCAGTCTCCAAGCCACAGAGCCAGCGTTTGTCCAAAGACAGTTTCTGTGGTCAAGTGGCCAGCGCGACTAGACACAGAACGCCGTTACCTTCCCACAGAGATGGTACCTATTTATCTACTCGCATTTTACATGGTTTTGAACTGCTAGGTTGGCAAGAGCTGGGACAAGCGACGGGAACTCACTCTGTCATGTGGATTCGATCTTACGACTACAGGTCTTCTGACCTTGCAGCACAGAGTCTTCTGCGGTTTAACCTGCAGCACCACCACATCCCACTGACATGCCAACTTAGGCCTATGTATAAGGACTGTCTGTCTACCGTATCTATTGATATATCATCTGCCATGTCATTCCTCCCTCCCTATCACCCACTTTATTTTATTTCCTCCCATGGATGAACTGCATGCACATAGATTACTTTCTGGGGAGTAGGACCTGAGCATGCTAGACTGTCCAAGTAAAAGCACACTTCTACACTGTGTTATATGTACAACACTCAAGTTCTTCATATGGTTCCAGTGAGGATGTATATTGGAAGAAATACTCATCCATGTACTTCACAGGAGAATATGTGTTTTAGACTTAACTCTACTTTCAGCAATAAACACAGTGAGTACTAGCTAGGTAACTTAATTTCATCCCATATACAACCAAGAAATATTAAACCACCTCTAGTAAAATGAAAGATGTGCAGCAGTATAATATTAGGACACTTATTGTTTTGGCTTTAGAAAAAAGACTCTGCCACCAGTCAAAACATGGCTTTAAAATGCCAGCAGACATCCGCAGCAGCACAGACTCCCACTCTTTTGTCCCACTGCATTAAACACCTATCAAGTGTCACTATGTGACAGATTATGAAAGCTCCATACCAGTCATGCTCGACAGGTGCCAATACCCTAATATGATAATTCCACTATTCCAGTTAAACATCTCTCTCTTCTTATGGACTTTAAACCCTTCACCAAGACGTGATCAGTCACTGCCTTCTGGAGTTAAGTTTCATTTGTCTGGCTCATGTATACAATGTTCCTGTCAAATAAAAGAGGAAGAATGTCCAACTAAATAAAACATTTACACACCTGCCCCTTATTGTCCTTGCATTTCTTGGCTTCTTTCCAATGCATATAAACATCTATTTAATTTCTACTTGCATTATGCTTTCAGTGGATTTGATCTAGTTCCTTGAATGTGGCAATGCAGAACTATGTTTAAACAGTTTCTGCAAACAAACAATTAAAACAACAAGGTTCAAACAGTCTTTCTTAGTGAGCATGAACAGCATGAACTTCTCAATGTTTACTCAAAAGTAAATCCCACTGGATTCAATAAGGCAAACCCCCAAGAAAACGGGTATAATGTTGCAACCAAAGTGACTGTGATGCTTCAGGGGAGGTTCTTTTTAGCTAATCCACTCAGTGAACTCTGCTCACATTTCATTTTAAATTCATCTTGCTTGCCAATTACTGCATAATCTTTCTAACATATTGTATCAAACCTAACATGTTTTGAGCTTGTGTTCAAACCATTCTATCTGCTAAGAAGTTTGAACAACCCATGAGTAAACAAAGAAGCTGTTAATGCTTAAAGAGTTACAGAAGGCTCTTGTGATTTTAAAAGTACATTTAGAAGCTTCTGTAAAAGAACACACATAGTACATTTTCTGGGTTTTTTTTATATATATAAACAACCAGAACAAGAAGTAGCACTATACTGATACTTCAGTAAGACCTTCAGCCAAAGGCAAAAAGCCAAAAGTCAAGGTGGCTCAAGAACCAAGAACATCTTCAGATTTATATACATAATTCTTAGAAAGCAAGGGTTTGTTTATTTCTCAGCTGTGTGTAAGCTGTCAGCAGCATGTATCCATGGAAACTGGTCAGTCAAGCAGACAAAAGATCCAACGACCTTGAGTCCGATTAAGAAAACAAAAACAAAAACACCCTTCCTTATTAAATGCAGAAAACCTTTGAAACTTGACTGACATTACCATCCCCAAAATGGTAAGGAACTTATTTTGACGTTTCTAGTTAACAACAGGCAGTTAGAGAAATTATCATAATTGAGGCCAATTCAGGAAAAGGAAATTGGATTAATAAAGTTACTGTAGATAGTTTCATCTCACAGGATATTGGTAGTACATCTTAGGCTTAGTTTGAAGGCAAGAGCAGAACAGAGGCTTTATCTTAATATACATACAGTAACAAATCATGACTAAGACTGAAAAGACAACTTTGACCTGATAATCACTTCACAAACAAGTAGTCCACTACAACATATACAGTGCTGAATATTATTTCTATGGTAGGCTACAGTTTGTAAACTATTCCAGTACAGTTCACTCACTTGGTTTCAATTATGTTCTGCCAATAACCCCTTCTCCATCTTCATATTTTGTTCTTTCAAGTATAATTTATTCAGTAGATTTATATGCTACCTTCTCCGAAAAAGGTGACTCGATTTTTTTTCAAACCTTGGTCACTGTATGTATATTTCAGAGTAACAAAATTACTAAGCATGCAGCGACATATAAGGTCATTTTCAATAACTTTTTGAGTACAACAAAATTAATGCAATAAAGAAGCAGAAGAGAGCAGACATTAACATGACAGGAAGCTGCGTTCATCCATCCAACCAAGGGCCATCAGCTATAACTCCCAGAAGCTCACCAGGGTTTTATGCAGGATTGTCTCCTAGCCTTATCTGGAGATTCCTGGTATTCCTTGGTGGTCTCACATCCAAATAACCAGGGCCAACCTTGTATCGCTTCTGAAATCAGATGAGATTATGTACTGTATAGTCATGGGAGTATTATATTGATGTGTGGGAAAAAAATACAAATTACTAGCCAATTAAAACAGCAATTTGGGCAATACTATTTGTTTACACCATGCAGCAGCACGCTTTATTTCAAAGTAATCTATAACTTGAGTGCTGACAAAGTAGACCACTGAAGCTGTAATCAATGGTATTTGGGTTGGTTATGACTAACTACTGTGGATTTTCAACAGCTCATCTATGGGGAAGGACTGCTACTTTGGTGGTATTCTGCTGGAAGAATCCAGTGGAAGCAGGAGACAGGTGATTTGTAAGAATTACCTCCACGTTCTTCTCTAAAATTGGTTTTTAGTGAGCTGGTTGAATCCTCAGAACTGGTTTACAGTTATGCAGAGGGCAAAGAGGGATGGGACAGAAGTTCTGCTCTAACTAACAGGGAGATGTTGGATTTAGCCCTCTGAACATAAGATGAAGCAAGGGGAAGCGTTTCTCTTTCATCCTTAACTGCATTAACTGGCCACCTCAGCCCTGTTCAAGGCTTTAAGAAAACAACAAGCATGAACTGGCCATCAGACTATAATTTAGGGGAAAGGCACATTTTGAACAGCAGCCAAGAATATGTAATTTTGCCTGCAAAATCAAAGTTTCATTTAACAGCATTTAAGAGTATTACATAAACGCACTACTGGGCAACCCATCTGAAGTAAGCAAATTTCAAGATAAGATAAATTAAATTAAATCATTGCAACTTTTTGATGTTATGAAATTTTCCTATCATGTGACTAGCATTCTGCCACAAGTTCCTATCAAGTTCTTTTTCATATATAATACCTAACTAAAACTTGTCAGGTTCTATTCATCTAAGAAATAACACAATGGCTTGAATCCTGTCCTATAAATTATGCTGCTTAAGGCTGATGACATCCTCAGTTGTGATGATTTTTCAGATATAAAATATTTGATTCCTGATCCCTACACCCCACCTGCAAAGGTCCTGAGGCATCCATAGGATCTATTCTGTTGTGGGAAGACTGTTGGGAGCCATGGAACACAAGGATGTCTTTAATTTCCAAAAACTAAAGCTGATTGGATGACTTCAACACCAGCAACGATTTTCAGAAAAGAAAGATGATTCCTGTCCCGTGGCCCCCAATGTTTTCCCATTCTACAAGAGCCTCAAGACCTTTGGGGAGTGGGATCAGAAATGTTTTATTTTTTTAAAAAAAATGCCACCAATTATGTCCTTATCAGCTTTGCACAGCACAGCTGCATGAACAGAATTTCCTCCAATAAAACTTAAGTGAAAAAGGGAAAAATTCTGAACAAACATGGAACAAAAACAAAAGCACAACATGATGTAAAAGCCATTTATCTGAATAACATATATAGACACTGGCCATTATTCGAGTAAGAGAGTTTCTACTACATACGAAGTCCATCAGGAAACCAGTGGGAATTTAATGAATCAAGCCAAGAAACTAGAATGAGGAAGGGAATAGATTTAACAAAATATAAGGTAGAAAATTGGAAGCGAGATTAAATGAGACAGGTGAAGAAGGCTGTCAAAGCCAGGAAGTGTCTCCTCTACGTCCAAGCTTTGATTTCTCTCATATATTTTTTCTAACTCCTTTGTATATGGTGCAATGATGTTAGCACTATCCATTTAAAGCAGATTTCACACACTGGGAAGCAACATAGGTTAAAGTAATTGTATACTGCACTCTATACATGAAACAGTTCCATTTAATCCCAGTGTCAAATACTAAAGCTCTACAATACACGAGGGCATCTATTCAGAAAGCGCCTAAATGGACAAACCTCAGGGCTGTGCTGTATAAGCTCTCTCTCCATCCCGCCCTCCCCCTTAAGCCAATATCAAGGCTAAAGAAGACAGAAATGCCTTTTGCCTGCTTTCAAGCACAGACACGGAATTTCCTGATCTAATGTCACTGGGCAGAGGAGTTTCTTTGCCTTGGGGCAAAGCTGTCAAAGGCTCTGGCACCTGCCATTTCCAATCTGTATTTGGAAAACAGTTAATCTAAACTATTACCCAAGAGGACGTGGTGCAAGATGAAAAGAGAGGGTTTGGAAGTTTAGCCAAATAAAACTGGCTGTGCAGGCAACCTGTGAAGTCAAACTAGATGGAAACTTTTCCATAAAGGCAAAACTGTAGGCATATACACCATTTATTTCAAACTGATAGTTAACCACATCACTATAGGCCCATATATTTATCCCTACTTCTGACTTTATTCCTAATTCCAAATTGTATACTGAATTAACCATTCTGATTTTTGAGCCAGATATATATTACAGTGTATTCTCAAAGGCTTTCAGAGCCAGGATCCGATGGTTGTTGCAGCTTTTTCAGGCTGTCTGGCCATGTTCCTGAGGTTTTTCTTCCTAACGTCTCCCCAGTCTCTGTGGCCAGCATCTTCAGAGGACAGGAGCCAGATCTCTGACAGACAGAGTTCTGACTCCTGTCCTTTGAAGATGCTGACCACAGAGACTGGTGAAATGTTAGGAAGAAAAACCTCAAGAACATGGCCAGACAGCCCAAAAAACCTACAACGACCATAAAGTACTCTCAACAGCTGTTCTATGCTTTTGGAACTAGTCACTTATCACAGACACAAGGCACTGTTTTCCCCAACCAATCTGGCGGGGGGGGAGAGAAAAAATTTCAATGTTATTACATGTTATTTCTTCTTGATAAATGTAGATACATAGCAAAGTCCAGTGGTATAAAAAATACAAAGACTTTGATTTGGACGCCGGGCATCTAGCAAAACCCGGGGTATAAGATGCGTTACGACAATGGGATGAAGCATAATAACCATAGTGTGTACCTTCTGCACCCTCAAATCCTATTGTGCACCAAGCATTTTATTGTCTTCACTTGCCTAATCTTCTTCTTCCCTATTTAATGTCAGTGATAATCACATATAAACACAGATTACACTATAGCCCCCAATTAAAATTTTGATCCTTTGTGATAGCAGAACTATAAAACTGCATTCTTTTCCCTTCCGGGCTTTAAGTGAGTTGCAAGTGCCTTTGACTTGGCATTTTAACTGAGCTAAATAGTTCTGCTGAGATCAAGCTGGAGGGCTACTGTAATTAGAGTAGGCACATGGTTCCTCTATTTTATGGGTATAGACTTCAACTGGGTGCCCCCCTTCTGCCATTTATGAAATGCAGAAAATAGAGGGGAAAAACAAAGAAATGCTTTTGCAAAATATAGATGAAAACAAGTGATCATAATAAACCATCTAATCTAGTAGCCTGTTTTCAGTATGGCCAACTAGACACCTGTAGAAATACAGTGGTGCCTTGCTTAGCGATGTTAATTCGTTCCAAAAAAATTGCTGCTAAACGAAAACATCACTAAGCGAAATAAAAAAGCCCATAGAAACGCATTAAAACACGATTAATGCGTTCCTGTGGGCTTAAAACTCACCTTTAAGCAAAGATCCTCCATAGCACCACCATTTTCAGTGCCTCTTAAGCAAGGAATCCGTGCCTGAAAACAGCGGGTGGCCATTTTGAAACTGCCGATCAGCTGGCCGAAAATGGGGGCTTTGCGATGATCGCTTCCCTGCGATCATCGCAAAGCGAAATTCCCCCATAGGGACCATCGCAAAGCGATCGCTTTTGCAATCGCAAAAAATGCGTCACTAAGCGATTTCACCGTAAAACGGAGCAATCACTATGCGAGGCATCACTGGATATAAAACTACCTCATGTGAGCCAGATCATCACACATGTAGGTCAGTACTGTCTCTAAGGGAAGGGGGAAATTGTTAGGGTCCCATTTTTGCTCTCCCAGTTTGGCTTTTGTCTTTGTTTACACAAATTCCCTGGCCCCTGGAATAACTGCTGGGAACAACAAGGGATGGTAGAACTGGCAGTCTCTCAGTTCATTAGGCTCTCTACTAATTTACAATAGGTGTTGTTAGGTGCCATCAAGACATTTCCAAATTATGGCAATCCTAAAGGGGTTTTCCAGATACAGGAGATGTTTGAGGACTTGTTTGCTACTATCACTCCCTGCCCCCCGTGAGATTTCATGGCTGAATGTAGATTTAAATGGAGGTCTCCTGAGTCTGGTTTCAACACTACACCACACCAGTTCTTATTTTAGGGCAGAAGCTGTAAAAATACTGCTCATTAAATTTCAGTGGGCAGTTTAGTCGGAATTTAAAAACGCATATACATCCTGCAGGAACAGTGCTAGGCAAGTGAAGATGAATGCACTGCTAGCTTACCAACATTAACTATCTCCTAGTTCTGCCTTGACGAAGACTACTGTGGAATTCCAAAGAGTGACAGAAATGGGTTCCACAAAAGGGCATTCCCTTACCTTTGCTTCGGCAACTTCTTTTTCTTATAAATCAATACAGCAACGATGTCATGCACTAAATTTCAACTGATTAGACAAAAGCCAAACTGTTCAAACAACCACATCTAGCCCTGCCCTTTCCCCAAGGGTGGTGTTGACAAAACAACAAGATTCTGTCCTGGCCTGTCTGTAGTCAACAACAAAGTATTCCGCCGCCACCCACAATCCAAACACATATTTGGCACATTATCCAGTTAAAGCACAATAGCAAGCTATTAAAAAGAAGCCTTACAGAAATTCAAGGGAAAAGCAAAAACATTTGCTTGAACACTGCTCCTAGGATTGAGAGAAGCTTAACCAACCTAACTGCATAACAGTGGGGAAACTGTGTGCAATCAAGCAGCAAATGAAAAGTGTCCCTTATTTC
The DNA here is from genome assembly GCF_051106095.1 of Pogona vitticeps. NCBI lineage: Eukaryota > Metazoa > Chordata > Lepidosauria > Squamata > Agamidae > Pogona > Pogona vitticeps. Next base: position 72,572,226 of record NC_135785.1, read on the forward strand.
AGATCTAAATTCCAGATGATGATCTGCAGGTATTAGATGTATCACGCCAAAGCACATGTACACTGTGAGGATTTAATGCACTGACTGTCAAGCCCTTAGGTTCTGAAAGCCCTGTTGACTACCAGGGATCAATCCAGCTACTATAAAACCTGCAGAAACTGTGCAAACTCTATCAGGCTGCTTGAATAGTAAAGGCCATGAGCAGAGCACCCCAAAAGCAAATGGGAGACTTTATGGATTGGCAATAAACGGATCAAAAGGATTCTTTTTGTCAACCAAAAGAAGATGACATTACAAGCTATTTTAAAAAAACCAACACTCATGCAGGTACATAAACATGGGCTAGAATCAGACAAAGATTTTGATCGATATTGGAAAGGAAAGTTCCCCCAGCACTATGGCGTTTTCTCAAGAGACTGCTGTGCTGGAACTTACAGCTAGCTGAGAGGTAGAGCTTGACTTGGAGACTCCTGAAGTTATAGTCCAAAAAATTAATTTTCCCAAGCTGACTAAGCTGCTATATGTCAATTGCTGCACTGGATGCCTGTCTCTGTGTTCAAAATGATGCGTACTTCTCTCTGAAGTCGTACGTTAGCTTTCTATTTGAAACATCCCATAATTTGCTATTACCATTGGAGGCCCTGTTTCATGTTACACCATCTAAGGAGACTAGGTGGACTGGTTCTCAGGATGGCCTTTCCAATACCAACACCCTGATTTTAAAGCTTTCTCCTGAGGGAGATAAGATGGACCCACCCACCCCCCATTTTGTTTTTGAAAGCCAGTAACAGCTATTCAACAAGATTTTAACATTTTGTCACTCTTTATTAATGTCATATTGAAATTTCATCATATAGTTTTTGCTCCTGAGTTTCGTCTGTATATAGTAAGGTATCCACAATTAGAAATCTGGCAAGCAGGTTCAGCCAAACATGCTTAGAGAGTTCTCTTAAAATCTCCACACTACATGTGAAAGATCTCCAATGGTGACAATGGGTTCTGGTGCAGGGCTTACATGCTTCTCTGCTATGAATGTAGCCCTTCAAGCATTTGGATAAATGCCAGAACATAGCTCCTACATATAAACTTTTAAAAACTGAAATTGAAAAATCAGACTCGGGAGCTCCAAACAGCTCTGGTTATAGTAAACAAAAATTCTAAACTGGAATAAAGAATGTCAAGCCCTCACTTTAAAATAAACTTATTCAGACAGAAGGCTTTCCAGCATAAGTGAAATTCTCCACTAACTAATGTTCAAAACCAAACCAAGTTTTAATAAAAAGAAGGAAATGCAAAGCTCGGTGTAGCATGAAATATCTCCAGAGACCTGTTTAGTGAAATTAACTAGTAGTTTAATAGAAAAAAAAAAGCTTGATATACGAGACTGCTCCAATTTCTTCATAGAAATTAACATTTCAATCCTGTTTTTATCTAGAAGTCATTAAACTGTGCAACATGAGTTATTGGAACTGTAGCAGAGAATTAACTCTATTCATCAAGTAAGTCCAAACAGTTTAGAGTGCATCTGTAATGAAAAAATAGCTCCACATTTCTATCTCTTCTCATTAAAGTAAACCAGTTTTCCCTCTCTCAGTATATAAAACTGTCTTCTCTTCATGTAATTTATATTACCATAAGCCAGCTCACATTCTAAACTATTACACGCCTCCAATTAATTTTTGCAGCTTTTCCCTGAAAATTTAATGAGATAGTAGTGTACAAACCTGCTGACTCCAGATTATATGTGTGCTTCCAATATTAATGTTGGCATAATAAAATAATCTGATAACATGCTTGATGGGAGAGCTTTGCACTATTGTGAGAGTTGTTAAGGCAATATGTAAACCTACTCAAATCATTTTATTTCTTTAAAAAAAGAATTAAAGAACTACAAAAGTTAACTAAAATTGCACTAATGGTTCCCAGTCAAACAGGAGAAAATTAAGATGTTTGCATTTCAAGCATGTATCCTCAGAGATTTTATTCAGTAATTTCTTTATCACTGTTTAAATATTATTTTAAAGGCACAGAGTTCCTGGATTTTTTAAACAAATCTTTGCTTTACTACCACTTGGTCTAAGTAGAACATTCAGATTTATTCATATTAGTTTATCCAGTCAGGAGACAGAAACATACTAACATAGTGATAACTACCGTAATCCTTTACTAGATTGTTTCTAGAGTACTTGAATAATTTGATATTTACAAATTATAATTTAATTTACATTGCATCTCCTGGACCAATATGCAAATCTAAATATAGTTACCCCATGCATTCCACATTCCCTTGTTCTGATCTGTGTTCCAAAAATTTGTATTCTGAGACACAAAATTGAGAAATTCAAGTTTTAATATACATTTAAACATATTTTTCTGGATTTTTAAAAATTGTGTGTTCGTGTATATGGGACTAGATGGACATGGATGAACAGAGGAGCTAAAAGCAGGTTGATTCATCTAAGAATAGTTGTTTTAAACAAGAACTAGTAAACTTCCACTCTCATCTACGGACCATTTCTGTCATGCTTTCCCATCACAGCTGTTATCTGATGCAGCCTGTAAGGAAAGCATTCAGAACCTCTGGCCATCCCCATATTGCTAGACACCAATTCCCATTAGTTCAAAATGTAAAATTTGATGGTCAGATATGATGGGAGCTATATAATAATAGCCGGAGTGGGCCGTGGAGAGCATGCAACCACTTCCATGACTACCCATTCAATTTTTATTTTTTACAAAATTGGGAATTTTGTAAACTAAAAAAATGTATTTTGCCCTTTAACAAACCAAAGTTTATTTTTAATTAGTACAAACATTTATGGGTAGTTTGAAGGCAAAACCATGGCAAAATTGACCTCCCACCCACAGAGACCCCAAGGGGACATTATAAGCTCAAACATTGGGGGGGGGAGTGGGACCCCAGAGGGCCAATGTGGCCGACAGGGAAGGGATTACGTGGATACTTGGACAATGCAATTTATCATTGTCCACTGAACTAACCATAGAATTCCTGTTGATGAGGGCCAAGAAAACTAGTCTTAAGAAATGCAGATTCCAAAGCAATTCTCAGCTTTTCTTTCCAGTGTTCTCCAAAGAAAAAGATGTTCCACAATGGAACAACATACAATTAGAGCTTCCAACTGTCAGCCTATGATTGCTAGCATCATTCAAATAACACAATTATCTTATTCTACCTGCAAATGTTCTCAATCTGACAGACAACTACACTAAACAAAAATTAAAAAATGTGTGCTGTTGTTTTTTAGAACACTGGACAAGTTAACAACACCACTTACACACAAAGATCACTGAAAGTGCCTGTAAACCACTGTTACAGGTAGAACATTGTAAAGGGTGCATTTCAAAAACATGAGCATTAAACAGGCAATTCATGGAATTCACAGGGTTCAATTATACCAACAAAAATGGCTAAGTGACATCCTTCTCTCTGTCTCATGTTCTGTTTCAAGCACAGAACAATTCCCCTTCCTTGTTTACAATAAAACTGTGAGTCACCCACTAAACCAGCAATTTGTATTTAATCCAGTGTATTCACTATGCAATCTATGGGCTGCTATCCAACTCATGAACTGCTGATGTAGCCTATTTTCCCAAAATGAAAGTGAGAACCTTCTCTTTTCTGTCCTCAAGTTTTATAACTAAACCACTCATACAGAAAGCTTAAAAAACCCTTCATCAACTACTTTTCTTGCCTACAAATGGCTCATTAGCAATATTTCCACACACTGACAAATAGAAGAAAAACATTGCACGAAGCAAGATAAACCCACTACAGTCCAATCTATTTCAGTTCCAGATATATTGGAAAAGTACTGGCTAATTGTTCTTAATGTTGGGTGTGTGGAATTCAAATACAGTAATGTTCCCTGCCCTGGTTGCACAAACACCTGTGCAAAATTTGAGATATTTCAATTCTGCAGATCTAAAATTTATTGGGCACTACTTACAGTACTCCCATGAATGTGCTGATTTTCTGAGATCATACATGAGGACATTTCTCCAAAGTGTCTTCCCGGGCGTAACATAACTCACAGCAATATTAGGCAGGTTGATTTTTACTGCATAACTAGACTAAAGTGCAATCTCATGTGCAAAATACATATGAACTCAGAAGCAAATTGAATTCAGTGATACTCATACAGTATCTTAGTATGCATTCCTTTCCTTATGGCAGGTTAACACCAATGCAGATTCGAGAAAGTGGTAATAACTTTAAGGAACTACCGATGAATGTTTAAGAAGAAAGTGCAAAAACAGGATCACAATAAAATATTTAAAAAAACAAAATTCGTGACTACAAAAGAATTATATAACTTTAATGTTGATAATGAAGAAAACTAAATTTGGTTAAGTTTTTCTATACCTTAATTTATCAACAATTAAACTGGAAAAACTAGAAGTCTGAGACTTGGAAGGGCAGCTATGAAAGAAATAGAAAATAACCTCTAGTGACTAAGGATGTGTTCTTGAAGAATGGGGGCAAGATCATCTATACTACACTATTCTGACTAATGAGTAAGAAATGATGTTGAAGGAAAGTGCAGGGAATACTTATTAAATATGAAAATAACATAAAATTGTGTGGAATAGCTAATACCTTAGAAGACAGGAACAAAATTCAAAAAGATCTTGATAGGCTTGAGTACTGGGCTGAAATGAACAGAAGGACATTTAACACGGATAAGTGCAAAGTTCTTCACCTAGGGGGGAAAAACATTCCAACTCATACCTGGCAGGGGAGATACCATGATCATGAAAGTGGTTTTCCCAGGGTGAGGCTCACTTTGGGTGTGCTGATCCCGGTGATTTCCCCAAATGTGGGAAAATCAACTGCACAATTTGTGGTAGTGGGGGACTGCGTTTGTGGTTTCCCCGATCTTTCTAGAATCACTCTTTCCCCTTCAGTCCTTGGCTGTTTTCACTGCCCTCTGCCATTTAAACTTGCTGCCATAGGCCTGTTGGCCCTGCTGGTTTTCTAGGTGAGCTCCAGGTGGCAGATCCTGGAAAGCCAGCAGTGCAGATGGCAGAGTGGTGAGGTCCAATGTGGCTGCCATGGCAAGCAGCCTGTGGTGCTGGTTCAGAGGCCTCCCAGCATGGCAGTGGGAGGCTTCTGGGTGGTGGTAGCTGAACCCTTTTTTACAGTATTCGCTCCATAAGACTCACATACTTCCCTCCCCCACTTTTTGGGGGGTAAAACTGCATCTTATGGAGCGAATACGGTGTCTTTCCAGGCTTGAGGTATCAGAGTTCTTTTTGTTTGTTTGCTTCCCTTTCCAAACATAGATTGCAGAAACTTGATACAATTTGGTGAATATTCATTTTCCTATAGTGAGCTTTAAATTCATACGATGCACCTACTCAGTATTTAGGAGGCCTTAGTTTAACTGCTGGAAAGCTCAAACGGAGGAATTCATACAGAAAACTGATCAACAGAATAAACACCCTTCTGTCTGTCAGTGACCATGTGCTGACATGAACAGGCCTCAACTTGCCCTTTCAGTTTTGTCTCTGCAAAAAACCTGTTAAATGTCGGGGAGGGGAGGGACTAAATTTCATAACGTATCTTAATACAAAGGACAGGTTCAACAGAACTGAATACAGCTTCAATTTTTAAATAGTGCAACAGCCTTCCAACCTCTAGTGCAAAAGCTGAAGTCCAATTGTACTTACACATGCTATAGGTCTCCAGGTTGTTTAGTATCCTAATTTATTCTAAAAGGTATAGAATTAATATACTGACAATAATTGTTTATATTTATTTTCCTCCATATCCCACTGCTTTAGAAAAAGTTTGACATCGTATTTTCCCCCTACCACCTTGTTATTTTAGGATCATGCACCAAACTAAACCTATTTCATATTCAATCTTTATAATATCTACTTAAACAATGTTTAAAGATCGCAGCACCTCACCTTGATAGGACTTGAGAAGTACATATTTAATTTTTTTAAGATACACATTTCTAGTCTTCTTTACTATCTCTCCGGCCTTGCACACAGTACCAGGTAGCAAATCAAAATCTGCATTTAAATAGAATATTTTTGATGTATGAAAACTGGGAAGTCTCAAGGTAACATTCTTCATATGTTAAAAACACATTTAAAATAGTAGACTTTTAAAAATTTATTGGATATTTGAAGTTGTCACTCTATCACTTTTATTTTAAAAAATTCAATTTCCCAACACATTGTTTGCTACAAGGAACGTTCCTTTAGAAAAAAAGTGTAATATTTCAGCATTCTATCAATTTTATTTTGAAAAAAAGACCACATTCACCCAAGTCTTGTAAATCACTGTTGTTCATAATTCTAGCCATTATTCAGTGTGAAATTCAAGCAGTTGGAATTCATTAACATAAGTTGTTACAAATCTGCATTTTTAGACTTTGTCATAAAATACAGATGACCAGATTCACTGACCTGAATCTAATAGTCTTTCATGCGAAATGGCCTTGTTAGACGGCTTCTCCTAACCCTTGTCTTTTTTATGGTCCGAATAAAGATGCCACTTGCATTCTCAGCCACTGACCGGGTCACAGTGAGGGAAAGCGAACTACTGAAGCATCACTGATGCTATGCTTGTATTTTCAGAACACAAATGGTTGCCAGTAGGCTCTGGTCCAACAGGATTCACTTTAGCATCACATAAAACTGTTACACTAAAGAAAAAGAACATCATCTAAACAGATGTCCTGAAGGAGGGTCTGCAAATCCATCAAATCCTCTCCTGCTACTGTGAGGGCTACTTCATGTGACAACTGTGATAGTGCGGATATGAGCACAACCATGTGTTCCCAGCAACAGACCCACAATGCAGTTTTACAATATACATCATAAAATATCTGTACATACATACTTGAGATTAAGTGCCCTGTTAGGGTTGTCGATAACATAAACACACAAATCCAGCACAAGATACCTTGTCACCTATGAACATGCAAAAAGATGTGATTCCTTCCCTCCCATGTTCAGTGCATTTGAGATTTCAGACTGCTTAAAGGAATCCAGAATGTTATATGGCAAATGTTATACAACCCCTGGAATCAAGAAATAACAGTTAGTAAGCTGTCATCAATAATCTGTTGCCTGAAGGGATACCCTCATATTGCCTAGTTGCAAAGCAAGACCTGGGCATTTAAGTACATCTGTTTTTTACATAATGGCTAAAATTCTGCTGAGTAAATTATACCTGCCTAATAGCAATGACAGCTAGCTGGATAGCTCAATGGTTTAGGTAGAGCCAGAGGGTTGGGAATTCAGTTCTCCACTGTGCCTCCTGCGAGTAGAACCAACCTGTGTGGCACTGGGCAAGCTGCACAGTCCCAGGGTAACCACCGAAGAAGGGAATGGGAAACCCCTTCTGAATATTCTCTACCTGGAAAACCCTGAAAAAGGTTGCCATAAGTCAGAATTGATTTGACAGCACATTATTACTAACAGTGACAGTACTTGCAAGGGGAGAGGGGAGTCTCCCAGTAACTTAATTAACATTCCTGCCTTGATCTCAAGAGTTCCAATCAGTCTCAGTGTGGGATAGCTGGGTGAGCCCCAAGATCTAGCTATTAATATTCTAGCACTTGTCATAAAATTGGAAATCAATTCCTTTGAGCAATAATCAAGTTCTTTCTTATCAAAAATTGACAAAAAAGCAATTTTAGAATTAAATTCGATATCTTTTCCAAATATATAACATATTTCCTTAAAAATCAGTTTCCAAAATTTCTGAATCCATTTACACTCCCACCACATATGGTAATACGTGCCAATTTCTTCATCACATTTCCAACAGGCCTTAGAATACTCTGAATTTATGTTGTTTGATCTATTAATAATACTATTTTGCTATACAAAGGGCTAGTGGAAGTACACACTTAACAGCAAGAGGAGTGTCCATTTCTAACTACTGGCAAATACACTTTTCTCCAAAGATGAAAGAATGGTTGCACAGGACATGGGGCATGGCAACATTGTACAATGTATTAGAGTTGCAGTAGTGGACAACATGATAACTGTTTTATAGAGACGTGGTTTCCATTTATGCACAATTGGAATGACCAAGTCTAATATAAAATAGACCCATGTACACTTCCTTGTATGATGCAACAGATTTGGAAATACCATTTTGCTATATAAAAGGTCACAAAAACAAGCAATGATAAAACCAAATCATAAATGGAAATACTATTTTTCTGTTTAAAAGGGGTGGGTGGGAACAAAGCCAAAACCAAACCAGGAATGTCCATATGTAGGTGGACATCAGGCACATGAAGAAAGGAATTCCATATAATGTAATATAACTGTCTGCATTCCATATGGATGATAAATACAGTATGAATTACATTTCAAGGATACATTATCATTCAGAATGATAAACAGTTTGTCAAACTTCTAATTACACGATCAATAGAGGGGCTTTCTAAACACCTTTAATAACATAATTATTTTAAATAAGTTAGGCGTCATATGAAATCAGCTTCACCAACATTTCTTCTCCTACAATGTAAGGCACTTGGACAGGTTTTTATATTTAATCCAAACTGAAAAAAATTCTTTGTGTAGTTTTAGCCAAGTGTTCCCAAATGTAGCCTGGTTACTCTTCTACTCAATGCCCATGATTACAACCATCTACAGGTAATGGAACTACACTGGGTAAATAATAAAAGCCCTGTTTCTTAGAAAACGATGAATGGTTGATATCTTTTCAAATCTAAATCACAGCTCACACCTCTTATCCTGAAAATTTTATTAGTGAAAGTAACTTTCCCCCTTATGACTTTTCACTTCCAGCAGACTCTATTCCTTTTTTTTCCTCACTTTTCAGAGAAAAGTACTTAAGATCATTCCCAACTGCTAGATCATCTTATAGGGTTTTCCAAATGCAGGTTGTTCACTAATGTTGTAAGTAGCCACAAACTGCACTGACTAGTTGATTAGAAGGCCACGATTTGCCCCAGCACCTCTGAAAAACTGAAAAGTGTTGGAATCTAGACAACTATGCATCCAACTGCCTGTGCTCATGTTCAGGCTTTGATAGCGACTTAGTTTCCATAAAAATCCAGCCTGATGGGGCTCAACGAATACGAGCAAAAGCAAGTTGGCATAGCTCTTGAATGTTTACTGAAGGCAAACAGCATGAAACCTCCGCTTCTCTTCTCTCTTCATCTTACTCTCTGGGTCTCTTAGTACTGTATCTTGATTGCTTGGTACAAATTAGACTGTATTTCCAGCAGTGAAAAAAAATGAGAGAGACCTATCCACGCAGAGCCCGGCATATGTAAGCAGCCAACTGATCTGTATCCGTTTCTGAACATCATGGATTTGAAAATTTGTATTTTGCTGTGTAAAAACCAATAAGGAAACAAAGAAACTTCAAAGGACTCAAGAGACCTGGGTATGAATCTTTGTTCACTGAAATCCTTAAGCAGAACAGTCCCACACAGTTGGTCCATTCTGTCCATTTATATCCCATCACAAAACTCCTGCATCAGAGATAGAACCTCTTGGACCTGCTTAGTTTTGGTACAGTGGATGCAGCATGGACCTTCAAACCATGGCATGGTGGTGCCACACCCTGCAAAAGGTTGTGTCAAATAAAGCGTATTAGTCTTATTAATGCTAATTAACTAGCATTAATTACTGCTGTAATGAAATTTTAAAAGCCACTTTCCAAGACTGTGAACCACAACAAAGAGTAGTTTTACAACGCTGCTTGCATAAAATAACATATCTGACATGTGTATTCCTATTGCAATATTCTGCCTAGTACAGAGATGTAGCAATCATTTAAAAACACGGTGAAATAAGACGTGTTTTCTAACAGGTGTCATGTTTTGTTGAAAGTAATACACAGAAAAGAGAAGAAAACATGTCAACTCTGGTCAAAGAAAATTCAATCACATTTCTCTATAATTTCTCTAACCATTAAAATAAAATGACTAATTTACCAATGCCATCTTAATCTATTTACTTTCAGCCAACAGAAGTGCCTGTTTATTTAAAGCAAAACAAAATCAAGGGTATTTTAGCACTTTAAAGACCAATGAATTCTCAATGTGAGCTCATTCAGTCTACAATCCAATTCTTGAGACATATTCAAGGTAAAGGATCCAGTGTTTCATTTTGCCTCATCTAAGGTTACAATTCTGAATAGTTATTTAACACTGATCTAAACACTTCAATCAATACAGTGGTGCCTCGACTTATGACCATAATTCATTCCAGAAAATGGTCGTAACTTGAAACAGTTGTAAGTTGAAGCACCATTTCCCATAGGAATGTATGGGAATGGCATTAATCCATTCCAGCATTTAAAAAAAACCACTGCAAAAAAAATAATCACCAAACAAACAAAGCCAGTACCAATGGGATGCGATGGGGCTGCAAAAAATAAGCACACACACCAAAAAAGCATTGCAAGCCCCATCGGAAGGCAACGGGGTTGCAAATAAAATACAATTAAATAAAATAACACAAACAAAGCCAGTCCCACTGGAACGCAATGGGGCTGCAAAAAATAAGCACAAGCACACACACACACACACACACACACACACACACACACACCAAAAAAAGCAAGCCCCACTGGAACACGATGGGGCTGCAAAAAAAAAAAAAGCAAGCCCCATTGGAACGTGATGAGGCTGCAAAAAATATCACCATAAAACAAAACAACACAGCACAGAAACATAACCCCCCCAGCCCAAACCCACCCTGCAAAACCCTGTAAATGTACTCACCCAGGAGCAGAAAGCAGCACCAGGCAGTTTGACGCCTCCTCTGATGCACACACTCTAACTGTTGGGGCGAAAGAGCTACTTTGAATTCCCCACCTTTTTACCTGGTCTTTTCTGGTTGCAACTTGAAATAGTCGTATGTCAGGACATTCGTAAGTCAAGGCACCACTCTACTTTTTTTCTAAAGAATTCGTAAGTGAAATAACACAGCAAGCAAAATATAGAAGAATGATGATGGTGGGGGAATCCTTTTATATCACAAATGATACTACATTTACAATTTTAATTTTTTTAATTTATTCAATTCTTTACAAAACCTCCAGTTTATGAATGTGGGATATTTTGCTTCTCAATCCACAATTCAAAACACCAGGGAATGACCCAATATTGCTGCACAATATACTGCCAGTCTTGCCAATACGTCAAGTTTTACATAGCAAAGGCAGATTAAATGTTTCCAACACTAATGGCTGCACTCAAGGTGCTCTACAGCAGTGGTCCCCAACCTTGGGCCTCCAGGTGTTCTTGGACTACACCTCCCAGAAGCCTTCACCACCACCTCTGCTGGCCAGGATTTCTGGGAGTTGAAGTCCAAGAACATCTGGAGGCACACGGTTGTGGACCACTGCTCTACAGGATACCCTCTTGTGCTAGATACCATTCACAAGGTGAAACCAAGCAAGGAAAAATCCCAGAAGCTAACTCTTGTTTTTATCAGTTAACCACTTTTCACCCAAACACAAACCAATTGTCAGGGCTGTTTTTTTTCATAAGAGTGAACAAGATATTTAACTATGCACTCCCACATATTTCTACCCAGAAGGAAGTCCCATTAAGTTTAATCAGCCCTTGAAGCAGATACATAGCTAAAGCTGAAGACATTTAGAGATGCAAATACAGGGCACTGTATAAAACTAGAGAGCTCAAAATAATATTTATAAAATTTAAATTAAGTTTTTTATATCAAGCTGTTTGGACTCTGTGGAATTTCTGAAAATCCAATATTTTTTCTATCTGTTTTCAATAATGATGATGACAACATGCCATCCAGTCAGTTCTGACATAGTGGACCTTTTCAGGATTTTCCAGAAAGAGAATACTCAGAAGTGACCATCCCCTTCTTCTAGGGGCACCCTCAGACCGTGTAGCTTGTCCAGGGTGACACAGGACGGCTATTCTTGCAGAGGCACAGTGAACTCCCAACCTCTGGCTCTGAAGTTAGATACCTAAACTACTGAGCTATCCAGCCATCTTCTGTTTTATTAACACATAAAAAGTAGAAATCAAAAGGGGGGAGGGCAGATTAAATTAAGAGATCGAGAAATGTGTGCACGTGTGTGAAGTAAGCAATGACTCAAGAAGGCCCAATCATAACTCATTGGTCAGACCATAAATTTTAGGGAATTGATGCAGCACTCTAAACATGTGTTTCCAATATTCATCAACATTTCAGTTAGATAAAGGTAAAGGTTTCGTCCAGTCGTGTCCGACTCTAGGGGGTGGTGCTCGTCCCTTCTCCAAGCCATAGAGCCAGCCTTTGTCCGAAGACAGTTTCCATGGTCACGTGGTCAGCACGACTAGACATGGAACGTCGTTACCTTCCCACCGTGGTGGTACCTATTTCTCTACTCGCAATACATGCTTTCAAATGGCTAGGTTGGCAGGAGCTGGGACAAGCAACGGAACGCATGGATTCGATTTTATGACTACTGGTCTCCTGACTTTGCAGCACAGAGCCTTCTGCGGTTTAACCCCCAGCGCCACCACGTCCCTATTAGTTACTTGTAATTAAAACTGGCAGACCAAATCACTGATTCGATTGCAGGATAGCCCATGAAGAAGCAACGTGCCGTGCCCCATTGCTGAATCATTCTTCCATTGACCTTCTAGCCCCTGATATTGTGAATGGCTTTTTACAACTCCAAACCATCTCTCTCCACAGTTTGAATCAATATTCTCTCTTAATTTTCAGCCCCACTAGGCTGAAAATTACGTATGTGTGCAGCAATGCCCCCTCATGGGGTTCTGTCGCAACTGGGAACCAAAGGGGCTGAAAACAATAGCTGTGGGTGTGTGAAAGAGGAGGAGCCCTCCCTGGAAAGGGGCAGAGTTGAACTTGTGGTGCAGGCACACACCTTAGAGGGAACCTTGGTTTGGATATACCGTTCATGAAAGAAAAAGCTACATTCTCTGAATCAAGATGTGTCCCTCTGGTTCCAAATGAATGTAATCAAAGCTAAGGCATGGTAGAAAGTTGTCTGTTTCAGAACACAGGTGAATTCAGCCTTGGCTGAGAACTACCCTTAGGAATCTCTCTGGTCTGGAATTTGATGCCTCTGATCAATATTAGGGAAGGATTTTAAAAAGAAGCCAAATCAAAACCAATAGCCATAGTAGGTTTCATGCGGTCTTTGACTCATCTAAAGCTGCAATCGGAACCTCAACTCCATTCATTATATTCCAGTGAAAAGTGCATAAATGCTGTCACAAATTAGGTGTAGGAAAATAAGCATTTTCTCACTTCATAATTCTTTCTGAACAGATCTAGAAAAATGTTTTAACACTGCTAAGTCAGAGGCAAGCAACTTGGGGTGCTCCCAATGTTGTTGCAATTCCCACCAGTACTAGCCAGCACAGCCAAATGGTGGCAAATGATGGATGCTCAAGCTCAGTAAGATCAGGAGCCTCACATTGGCCACCCCCACTCTATTCCGAGGTGTGGCAACTGGAAAAAGTTTTCTGCCTCCTCAAAAAGCAATTGATGCGTATACAAAGATCCCACAAATAAATTTGATTCAAACTAGGATATATTTAAACCCCAACTTTCTATACAGATTGAGTATTGTTCATCAACAGTACCAAGTTCTCAAACCCAGAAATCATCACTTGAGCAATGCCATAAAAAAGAAGCCAATCTTCAGATTCTCCCTCCTATACTGTGGTTGTGATTAAAGAGAGTATGTTCCATAATTTCATAATTCTGTGATTTTTTTTCCATAGGAAAAAATAAAACATTCTAATAAAAGTCAAAGGTTTTTTTAAAAAAATCTAAAAAGAGGAAGCCAGTAGTTTACAGTAATAAATAAATGCATCAACATACATCATAAAACTGTATATGAGCATCCTTAGAAAAGCAGAATCCCAGCTGCAGTAGACCTCTAGCTGTTCCGTTTCAAGGAACTGCAAGTTACACCCACTCTGCAGGAAATAACATCTGGAGGAACTATAAATGAGAGTGGACCATCACAATCTGTACTAAATTAGAAAATGCCAAATGCTTCTTTCTAGTCTTGCTCAGGAACAAATGTCCACTCTTTCCTAATAATTCCTGGCCTAATCAAATCCAAAGGCTGAATATCACTACTAGTGAACGGGGTAGGTGTCACTATTTACAGCGGGGTCTTGACTTACGAACGGCTCGACATACGAACGTTTCGACTTACGAACTGCTCTCATAGGAATATATGGACTCGACTTACGAACTTAGATTCGAGTTACGAACTCTTTTTTCCCTTTTTTTTAAAAGCTAAGTCATCTTAGGTTAAAAGGAAAAAAGAAAAAATATCCCCCTCTAGTGGCAGAAGGCGGAATAGCAGCTTCCCATTAGTTTCTATGGACGAAAAGAGCAGATATGGATTAAATGATTTTCAATGCATTCCTATGGGAAATGCAGATTCGACTTAAGAACTTTTCGACCTGAGAACTGCCTTCCAATACGGATTAAGTTCGTAAGTCGAGACCCCACTGTATCTCACTTCTTTCCCATTTTGACAATTATAAAGATATTTTCTTTTATCCTCACACAAAAGAATTCCAAGTTTCGTTTCTCTGCAGAATTCACACAGAACTAAACCTACATTGTATGGCAGGCAATGTTACTTCAAGAGTTGCAAACAATGTTGCAGTCCTTTGCCACCTAAAGGATTTTTTCTACCCCTAAAATATGACTGGTACAAAATCTGTCCCACCAAATCTGTTACCCTTCTGCTACTGGTGGTTCCCCCCCACCAAACAAACTTTTTTTGGTGAACCATAATGCTATGAAGCTCTCTCTGAGCTGGTTCGATTCCAAGGGAAGGAATGAAATTCATGAGTTCAGGAAATTTAAAATTAACCTAACTGCTAACTCTCAGGCCACTGATGGGTGTCCTACTAGCATTTGCTTAAGATTTATGTAAATTTCTGTGGCTAACTGACAAAGTGTCAGGGTACATCTCAGTTGTGTAATCAGGTACAGAATGACTGAGATACTCCTGGCACCTTATCAATTAGCTGCAATTAGTCATAGAAAGTTATACAAATATAATAATAATATAACTTCAGAGCTGAAAGGGATCCTATGGATCATCAAGTCCAACCCCTGTCAAGGAGACACAGTGGGGATCTGAATTCCCAATCTCTGGCTCTACAGCCAGATACTTAAACCACTGACACCAATATAATTCTGGCAAAAAGGCTGGCATACTCATTAAGTCCAAAAACACTACAAAACACATTCAATGCATTTTTTTTTAAATCTTGGTGGATGTAACTCCATGGTACACTCACACTCAAGAAAGTTAGCCCTGATAGGCTCAATATAGTGGATATTGGGATTAATCTAGATCAGCCATTATCAACCGGGGGTGGTCATATGCCCCCCTGGGGGCTCTGGCACATTTGAAGGGGGCCACAGAATGGAAACTATTCTTCACATACCACCTTATAAGGCTTCTTATGTGACTTATACAATCCAGATTCACACTACATGTCTTTCATACTGTATTCATGGTTGTGGCCAAAAAAAGATTGAGAATGGTTCATCTAGATGGCAGATAACACAGTAAGAGGGAGAACAGGTATCTTCTTTTGAAAGGGGCGGACATTTGTGGAGAAACATTCAATATGAACATTTATTTTATCTGTGCAAGCTGTTTAGGGCTTTATAGGTTAGAACCATTACTGTGAATTCTGCCTGGAAATGGATCAGCAGCCAAGTGGGGCTGCTGTAAGAGGGGGATTCGTGTGATCCAGCAAATATGTGTTCAGTCCCAGTTACCAATCTAGCTGCTGCGTTTTGTAGCCACTGAAGTTTCCTGACACTTTTCATAGACAAGTGTCCAGATACAGCCTAGCTACAACCCACTACAAACTAAGCACAATTTTGCCACCCTCTCTGAACATAAATCCAGCAAACGTATGCCAGCTGGTGAAGTAAACAATGACAATGAGCTAAATGCACACTTTGATTTATTGGGTGGAAGCTCTCAGTATTCATCATACAAACAGTAGTCTGTGCAGTGGTTGACCATATAATCCATGACACATAATAAGGAACTCAATTGCTGGGGTTGTCTGATGATCTACAGGCCAACACCGCTTCAAACAATCACAACACTTTTTCAATCAAGGATCTCTGCTTGCAGATATTCTATTGAGGGGTCTGTGCATTCTCCAGTCCTTGCCTAGAGGCATTTCTTTTCACAAAGTAGTATGTGCATGGCACTCTGAAAACCCAACATCTTTCCTCTAAAATTGAAGACAATTGCTAATATTTGTCGTAAGATTTAAAAAAGCTGTTGGAGTATCCAAACAAAAATATGACATCTTTACGGTTCAATGTTTTAACACATTATAGCATTTATAAAAACAATTTTTTAAAAATAATCAGACAATTCTTTTATGCACAGAGATTTGATATTCTTTACACATTAGCACATTTTCCCCTGCTTAACATTATATCTTCTGCCATTTATAATTAATTTTAACAGCTTCTGCAACTTATCCCACAGGTTGTTGCTGTTTCTTTTAAACAGTGTGCTGCTGAGAAATTGATTTGTTTTCTCTGTATGCCGACAGAAATCACATTATAAAATATGCATAAATGTCATTTCTTGGGCTGCTTCTGAGGATTAGCACACAATAAAAGCTTACTTTTAACACATTCACCATGAGCACAAAGAAGAAAAGTGGGGGTGTGTGTGTGTGTCAAAATAAAATGTAATGCATCACAAACGATGACGTACTTTTCGGAGTCTACTTAACCAATAAAGGCAAGCATCCTCGCATTCCTGGAATCAAGAAACAAATTCCACAGGTGATTTCTAATCCACTAAAGCCTCTTCTCTTTTTATTTGCTCTCTAAACAGCTGACCCAACAGATGAGATGCTACAGCATACTCCACAGCTTAGGGAGAACCTTTAGTCAACCAAACATGAATTGTAACCTTGTATTTTGATTCTACAATTTGGACTGGAAAAACGGTTTCTTCTTTCCAGTCAGATGGGATAATGACAGGATCTAGACTTTGTTTACCTTTCTTTGTGAAACATGTCAAAGCTTGCTTGCTTAAGCTTTCTGGATTTTACTAAGTTTATTTCCTGGACTCATCGGAGAAGATGCAATATTGACACTTATGACTCATATCTGACACAAAAATCTGTTTGTCTGGACTAATAAAATTAGTCCCATATGTTTATCATGTGATTCCTACCCTGTGGTGTGATGCTCATCATGCTGGGATGAAAGGAAAGGTAGAGGAACCCCTTGCCCCAATGTCAGCCGCACAGGATCATACATGAACTCTGCCTCCTCTTTGATGAGCAGGGACCTACACCTATTCAAGCATTTTCTGATACATTTTAAGTACAATTGGGGAAAAGGCATTCGTCTAGCCTCCTACATGACTGCTCCTGCTATCTGGAGACCTATATTATGAAGACGGATTCCTCCACTACAGGCTGTCTACATGCAACCAAGATGCGCCCTAACACCTCATCAATTAAGCACAGCACGTTGCACAAACACAAAAACAGCAACAGAATTCTGTCCAATAATAATCAATGCAACATGCCATTATACCTACATATTATATGCTACCATGACATATTCTGAAATATCAAACATAGAAGTCTAGGAGCAGAGAGTCAGGTTGTTTCTACAGAAGCAATAAGGCTGACAAATCCTCCTTGGCTACTAAGATGCTGTCATCTCATCAGTTCTTCAAATCTAATATTTAACTAGGGGATACCACAGTTTTTCAAACATATTCATCTGTGCTTGAGTTTGGGAAACCAAACAGATTGTAATTTATTTACTGTTTTGATTGCATTGTACACATTTATGCTTTTCGCCACCCGTCACAATTTCTCACACACATGTACAGGTAATTTACAAATATAATAAGATCTACTGTATTTCTGCAAAAGATTAGCATCTCACCCTGCTGCTCTGCCACACACATATCATAAACAGAATAGAAACGCAGACACGAGGAAACGGTCTGAGATACTGTAGAATATACACATCACTTGTCATGAAAATAATCCATTTTAAAAGCCACTCAGCAGGATAATGTTATAGAAAGAACAAGCAGAGACCACTACATTTAAACTTGCAAAACTGGTTTAGTATACAATGGAGTGGAACAGAACTGGATACAAATTGAGTGGGATGCAAGCAAGAGCATCCTGGAAAACAACAAAGTTTGCCTGGAAACACAAATCAATTTCTACTTAACAGAATTGAAGCACAATAGTTCTTTCAGATGGTTGTCATTAAAATCAGTCTTAGCAGCACCATACAATCTATATACACAATGGACAGAAGATAAAATACCATCTAACACTAGTGTCCCTTTTACAACATGTAGGCTTGTAAACTCTGAACTCTGCTGAGTAATTATTTCTCAACAATTTTGTCAAAAATGTTCACCTTGTGCTCCATTATTTCATCATTCCACTTTACAGAACCTGAGTACCACTGCTTTCAGTGCTACGTAGCTTGTCCCTGCTCTTAACAGCTACTTCAGTGCCATTGCTCCAAGAATAAAGAAAGTAGTTCTCTTTCTGATAAGCCAGCAAAAACACTAACTCTTGTTCCTTCAGGTAAGTATCTTTCCCAAGCTCCTCTTGGCTCTCTAAACCATCCAATTTAGATCAATCTAACAAAGGTTGTGTCTAATGCTTGATTGTTCATCCTCCTGTACTCATACGACTGGCTTTTCAGGATGAAGAACTGATTAATACATGGAGGTCTTGGCCAATCAGGGTGGGGGGGGGGGAAATCAATTATTTTTTTAAAAAATCAAATTGATTTAAATCACAATTTAAATACAAATTTTTTTTTATTTAAATTGTCAAAAAAATCCAATTTTGTTTAAACCATAATTTAAATCAATCTGATTTAAATCAAATTCACCCTACGGCCAATGACTTTGACTGTCTAGGAAAGGGGCTATTGACAGATGACATTCAATTACCCAAAGGTTATCAGTCTACTACCCAATTGGTCATGACACTATGAACTAATACTATCAGATGTTTGTTTTCAAATGGCCAAATCAACCTTACAAGTAAAACTATCAAACAGATCAGTGACCAATTCCAACTCTGTTCTATGAACAATTAACTGCATGCATATCAAGTTAATTCTGATATGGCAACCCTTCCTTGGGACTGCCCAGGCATGAAGTAGTTTCCAGTCCTTCTTCTGCAGGCACTCTGGAGCCATGTGCCTTGCCCAAGGCCACACTAGCTGGCCGTTTTCTGAGGAGGCACAGTGAGGAACTGAATTCCTGACCCAACCCACTGAACTAGCAAGCCACTTCTAAAAATCTATTTTACCATCAATGCATCACATAACACAGCATTAACAAGCACTAACTGCTAGTTTATTTTTCATCTCTCTTAAACTGTGCACTTCATTCAGACCTTCAAGGAGTGGGGTTGCCATGTAAGCCTTTTGTAGCAAAAAGCTAAGTCTTAAAGCAAAGCAAAGCAAAGCGTGCTGCTTATATACTGCCCCATAGTGCTACAAGTACTCTCTGGGCGGTTTACAGGTTAATTATGCAGGCTACACATTCCCCACCCCCAGCAAGCTGGGTACTCATTTTACTGACCTTGGAAGGATAGAAAGCTGAGTCAACCTTGAGCCGGCTACCTGGTACCTTAAATACCAGCAAGCTCAATTTCTGCCACATTATAAAGAGGGCTTACAGTATAATTAAAATATGTTGGCATTTACAATGCCAGTGATCTCTCTGTTGTTCCCATTAAGACTGATTCCTAATGAGACTACAATCTCCTCACAGTATCTTGTAAACAGTATACAACACAGTATCTACAACTGTGCTATGATGACTATGAAAGACATGAATGAACATGAATGACAATGTAGGTTTTCCCGTGACAATGTTCAGTAACTGGTGAAATGACTCCTCACAGGGAGATGCCCTCCCCATAGTTTACGACTTCTTCTGAGGCTCTTGTCTTCTGAGATCTTTGTTTGACTGGAATGCAGTCTCTTCTGGGGCAGCACCCTAGCAAATTTCATCCCAAGGGAGGTTAGACTAGCTTCATTCGTAATGACATTTAGGCATGCACAAGAAAGGTCATAGGGATGAATGAGATTAAAGGACCTGCATTTGTTTTTTTAATTAGGGAGGCAAAAAATTTTACTGTTTTAAATTGTGTTTTAGTGTATTTTGTTATTATTTTGTTCTTGCTTTTGTTTTGCAAGCATGTTGTTTAAGCTGTAATCTTTTCATATGTAGAAAAATGGAGGGAGCTCTCTTAAGGCCAAAAAAAAAAAGGAGGTACACAATATATTCACATTTGCCAGGCATGTAAACAGCCAGCTGCATGACTGCCAGACGTGTGTGTGAGAATTACCTTCAAGGGATAAGAAAAAAAGATAATTTTACAAAAATATAAACAGGTAACACAAGAAAAAAATGAAGTTTATAACAGAAAACATTTCAGAACAAGCATCATTTAAAGAACAAGAGCCTCTTTTGAAGGGCCCATGGCATTTAAAATTGTAGTATTCACCCTTAATATATTAGTCTTTTGGAAGTGCTGATTGAACATGAGTAAAAAACTGACTGAACACATAAGCAAAAAAGGGGGGGCTCCCTGCACCAAGATAGATATCCACAATAGGAAAGCCTTTATATACCCAGCTGTGCAGCACTTCCAAATTAATATAAGCCTTAGCATATACATGCAAAGTTTCACATTCAAAACCTTCCCTTACAAAAGTTTCCATGAATACATAGAGATCTCAGGACATGGCTAAAAATGTGCAGACCTCCCAAGGGAGGGGCCTCAAAGCTGTTCTCCACCTCCCCAACTAGAAAAACTGGAAACATTTCAGAATGTAGAGTTGAGGAGGAGTCAAAACTACATTTCTTTTAGATTGAATGAAATGCTTCTTAAGCAAGGTTTTCCTTCCTCAAAATGCCAGGAACTGGCTTGACATATAAAGACAGCTCACAGAACTAGGGAATAATTCATGCATTTAATACAGAAATGTTCAGAACTCATATCCAAGATATATGCATGCAACTAGTGAGTGCTTTCATGTTTGTGAGATGAGTGCACACGGTAGGTTTCACCGCTTATGGATTGCTGGTTACTACCTTCTGGGACCTTTCTATTTCAGTTTGGCAGAAACAGTACAGTACAACATAATCAAGACTGTTCCTGCCCAAGTAATTTTATTAGAAAATTTCTGGTTTATGTTAATTTGCCAAAAAACTAATGCAGAGGTGCTTAAACTGCACAAGGTGCAACAGTTTGCAGTTCTATCATTACCAGTTAGTACAGTTAAATTTTTACTTATGCACAATTAAGGCTGAAATCCTCTTGCCTAGACATATCTCATGTAAAGCTGATATTAGCAGCACCGTTGACTGCTTGGAAAACAAAAATTTCTAAAAAATCAATGCTGCTGCTAAGGTCATCAGTAATTAAAAACTTCCTCATCCTGTTCTGTGGCATCCACAGATTTCCAATGATAAAACAGTTATCCAGAACACCAGGATCTTCAAGAAAGAAGTCAGGAATGTCCAAGTTCTGAAACATCACTGTTGCTGCAGATGTCATCAGCCTTATGTGGCATAACTAGAACAACAGGATTTCAGCCAAGAATTTTTATGTTTTTTAACATTACATAAATCTGCCAAGTATTACAATTGTACATGCTGAAATATAAATGAAAGATTTTGTGTCACTAAAGCAGTAAGATAAGGTTACATCTGACATAAAATTAAATATTTAAATAGTGCTACATATGAAAATACCCACCCATCTCTGAGTGGGTTGGAGTACCTGACTGCAGAACCAGCAGATGGGTGTTCTAATTCCTGCTGTGCCTCCCAGGAGAGTAGCCAGATTATTCGTCTAGGACATATGTGGATGACAAGGTAATTTGCCATGCCACCTGTATGCCATCATTCTGCAGGGTCCCAGAATGCCACCAGAAGAAATGACTAATAAACTACTTGTGATTATGTAAACCTCAGAAACCTTGGGCTAGAGTCACCATCTCTTGTAAATCAACTTGATGGTACAGCATTTTTTTTCCATTTTCAGATATGACAATACATGTTACATGTTTTTCAATTTCCCCACAAAGTTCAACTGTTACAACTCTAAGCATGGCACTGGGATGAAGCAGGGTGACACCAGCCAATGAATATCTGAGCCCTAATGCCTGAAAAGGGTGGTATATAACCTTATTAATTAATTTAAAGCAGCAGTGAGCAACCTGTGTTCTGTGGGCTGAATGTGGCCTGTAGAAAAAGGGCTTACCTGGAACCCCTACTCCCCATTTTTAAAAAATGCAAATTAGCCTATTTGGCCACACCAACTAGAAGTACGGCCCTTGGGCTATCATCCTTTGGCTCTGCTGAGATTGCTTACATCTGGTTTAAAGTAAAGCAAAAAAAAAGTGTGCTGCTTATATACCACCCCATAAAAAGCACCCTCTGGGCGGTTTATAATTTTGATTACGCAGGCCACACACTCCCCACCCCACCCCGCAAGCTGGCTACTCAAATTACCAACCTCAGAAGGAAGGATGGATTTAAAGTAGTTGTTCATCAACTTTCTGTCCACCAAGGCTTTCAGAAATTACTGAATTCTGATGATTTGCATCCCCCTGAGTTAGGGATTCAGACTCAAGGTGGCATTCATTATGGAATCTCCAGCATTAATGTAAGATTCACATGGAATGTGTGTGTGACAAGATAATTGTTTGTTTTGGTAAGTTTCCTAATTTTTTCCTGATGTGCACAAATTCTCAATGATGCTTGGAACTTCAGTTTTGAATGTTTGTTTCTTGGCAGACGGGATGCCATTACAGTTATCTTAATTTTGACTTGCATACTCCATTAGAATAATCCTTGGATATTTTTTCCAGTGACCGAAGCAAATATTAGTAGGAAATTACAGTATCTCACTTCAAATTACATGTATTTGGCGTTTGATGAATGAAAGCATCAGACATGATTAATTGAAGGACAATCAATAAGATCTACTTATTAGACATCTTGATGAGCTTTCCACGGCCACTGGACAATCTATAGCAATCAACTAACCAGATGTGCATCTCAGGTCCTCCCATGATTCCACTGAGAAATCTCTTAACAAAACTCAGAGAGAGACTTCTTTCTTTCTTTCTTTCTTTCTTTCTTCTCCATCAGCTATACTTTTGGAACAGTATTCTAATGGTGTCTGGAAATACGGATCTCACTCAAACTTGCAATAAAATATAGAAATGGAGAGCTAAATCTAGTTCTTATTCCCAACTACAACAAACCCACTAAATGAGCAGAACTTCTTAAGTCAAGATTTAAGCCCCACTTAAATCAATGTGTCTACTTTAGATGGGGCTAAAACTTAAGATTTAGCTCTGAATGCTTACTACAGAAATTCTTTGTGTGATCTCAAAGAGCTTTTCCTGTGGTCTTAGCATGCATTTATTTTAAAAATGAAACATTCCAAAGGCTGCTAAAACCAGCTTTGCAACACATTCGTCTCACTTTACTCACGCCACAAATGTAATTTAAAGCAAGCCAATGATTTCCATTAACTTTGCTGTGAAAGCTTAATATATGAGTGAGGATAAAGAAGTCACAGTGCTGTCATGTCATGTCAGAATGGCAAACAAGCCATCCTTTCACAACATTCTAAGTACAGACCGACAAGGATAGCTGCTAGAACATACAGTATAAGTGCTGAGCTATGGTACTGCCAAATGTTTCAGAAAAATGTGGAAACGTTTCACAAATCTATGATATGTGAGTACTATTAGCATAAATGCTGACAACTGTTAATCTACTATAACCCTGATTAATGGATGTGACTGTCCATTAATACTAGGCATTTTAACTTACTACTAAAATTGATTAGTCAGTTAAGAATTCAATCCTCTTTGTTCAATAAAACTGCTCTCCCCCTCTCTCTAAAAATGCAATATAAAATAAAGTGATGCATCTGCCAGCACTTAAATATATTACAAAACACATTTTATATATATACACAGAGAGAGAGAAATTCATACATAGAATACAATGTTAACTGAATTACGTGAGCAATTTTCAAACATGACATGGGAACCCAGGCAAACAGAGCTTTACTGTGCATAGCAGACAAAAGGTGCTGGAGCAGGATTACACCCACCTTGCAATTATCCCAGCATCAGATTCAAGTAAAGGCTGTGCATATTAAAGCAAGAATTAACAAATGAAAAATATCTTAGGAACTATAAATGTAAAGACCTATCTCAGAGATGAGTGAAGTGGGAAGCGGGGCACATGAGCGGGCATTCCTCTCCCAGGACCAGGGAGGCCATGTGTAACCCACTGACCTCTGGAAGTTTTCCGCCCCTAATCTATTCGAACAAAATGACCAATAAAGGATACGGTGCAAGCGTAAGGCAAACACAGCCCATGTAGGTATAATCCTAACTGTACAGTTATAATAAAATCTGCATACCACTTAATATGAAATTAAAAGGTACAAGTCCCTCGGAGGATGTAATTTTTAGCAAAATGTTCCTGACTTGCATTTTGGCAATTAGGATTTAGCTCTGACTATTGCGCTTACTACTGATTTTGAGGGCCAAACTAATTTTGCAAATGACATTGTGATTTGATGAATGGGGTTGGCTAATGAAATAAAACATCCAAAATCATCCCTGAAAATGTTTCTCTGAACAAACAGTACCAGCTAACACAAAGCTAAATATGTGTCCCTTAATTTGCATAAACCTTTGAAAGATGGCAGATTGTAGATGGAAGAAATTGTTGTCAACTTGAATTCCACTTCAAATTAAATCCCCACTTGTGAATTCACAAAACTGCTTTTAGTAAGTTACTGCGTCTATATTCCTACATTTACACTGTGGTGTGCAGAAGCACAGGTTCCAGGTTGCACAGTGAGAGGGAGGAAACGGGGACAGGAAAACTAGCTAAACCAGTATTTTTGGGGGGAGGGATCAGCATTTTCACAAAGTGGGGTGTCTTTACTCTCATCCTTCCTGGCCTTAAATTTTGGGTATCACTTTCTGGCCCTGCCAAATCTCTGTAGTAAGTCAATTAAGTGTAGGGTGAAGTGACAAGACCTCAGATCAAGCTAAGCCAAAACTTGGCTTTGAATAAAAGAACATTTTTGAAGAGCAGCAATTTTAAACACTGTGAAGTTATTTTCTTGAAAGGAAAACCCCACAAAATATATATGTATTTAAAGATTTTCTATAAAAGCAATAGAATATGAAACCATCACAGGAAAACATATCTTTTTAAAACAAAGCTACAGGTAGTCCATTTCCCCACTTCAAGCCCAAGTATTATTCTAGAGACAATCTGCATGGCTTTGAGTTGCGGACCATTTTCTGATCCAATGAAATGACAGTTAAAACTAGAATTGTCATTAGTTAGCAGAAAACAAACTTCCTGTATTTCCCAACCCCAAAGAGAGTATCAGTGTCCCTCAGTAGGAAAAAAAAATCAATTTCTCCCAAATAAGGCCAACCCACTGACAACCAGAAAGAAATAAGATTACCTTTCTATATCTAATGAACTGTGACCCGTTTACAGAAGTTGCCATGCTGTTGTTATATTGAAAGTGTGAAAGATCTACTTCTCAAGTCTGAAATGGAGTGGTACAAGTCACTTCACTATGAGCTGTTCCTCAGATTATATCCAGATATTTGCACCACCATAAATGTGTTTCTGTTTAGTAGAAAGTAATTTCAAGCAAAATGCAACCTACTGCCAGTACCTCCATGGCAAAATAAACCATTCTTTGAATCAGAAAAAAAAAATTGCTTCCATATTTATACCCTTTCATATAAAAGTTTACGGATTTTCCACTAAATTCTATAGTGCATTCTCTTGAAAACAACTTCAGTTTAACAATCTTAACATTTCAGGCGGACTGCTTATGTCTGTTTGCTTTAAGCAAAAAACAACAAACACAAGTGCAACAGAACTTTGATCTACACACACACAGAACTACCAGAATCTGCCCCTGGCTCAAACACTACCATCTAGCTTTGTGGTATGCTGCATAATCTCAACTTTAGTATCAACCCTAGGCTATGTTCTATCCATCCTATGCATGTCCATGTTGGAATTAAGGCTCTTGGAAAAGACAATGACTAATAATAGAAACTGCCAAAAGTATGATATTACAAACAATATTAGTGCCACCATAATATTATGTGAAACACTGTTCCTTCTGATTATGCGGTAAGAACATATGTGTGATAATAAGTTGACATTTCACTCCTCTTGGTACAGTATTTGGAGAGCAGAAGAGTTTGGAAGAGAACTATCTTCAGTTATACGAATGGGCAATGCAATGAACAGATCCTGTCTTCATATTATGTTGCTAAATAATAATATTTTACTGTTTAGAACATCATTTTATGGGCAGGTGCAGATGACACTTCCTTCTTACATCAAAAATGCACTTTTTTCATAAGTTAAATTATTTGCCAGACTGTGTGTTATACAGACAACCCTGAGATCTCTCTGCACCTTTTAATAACATCTACTACAGTAGCCTTCCAGACTAGCTATCTTAGATGTGGACTGGTGACACTATACTCCAGTGTTTTCACTTTTGCCTCTCTGGGGTGTGTCATTTCCAGAAATTGGTAATTGCTCTGTTTCATGATGCATATCTTCATTCTGCCCATATACTGTTTCACATTTCCCTGCAGCCACTGACTGCAATCATCCAATGTTCTCAAATGAAGTTCCATCAGTATTCTAATAAAATGCAATTCTGCTTCTTTTCATACGAGGAACTAATGTGCTAAAATAGCATGCAAGTCAGAAATTGGCTGCACAAAAGCTAATAAACTGAAGCCAGTCCAGACAAGATGGAGATTGCTGTTGGCAGGGTATTCATCAAACAAAGAATCTGCTATTTCCCACCTTTTTAACAGGTCTGCTCTCTTCCTCAAGTATTCTTAATACTTAGAGATGTGGTGTTAAAGCATGCTGTAACTTAACATGCTTAAGTAACTTACACAGTGTGAGGTACCCTCCATTAAATACAGCATGCAAACAAACCAACTGTGGCTTCTTCCAGGACAGAGATAATGGGCCATTGTTATCCATACCCAGCAACATGTATAAATACATTATTGGCAGAGCTGCCTCTAAACTACTTAAAACATTTTATTTTACTTAAAGAGCACTTCTATAGTGCCTTTCACTTACAAATCACAAAGTGATTTACATATAAAACTAGGATGTTAAAGTATAAAAGTATAAAATCAGTGAAATCCATTAAAAAAGAAATTCATTAACAACCAAATAACAGATAATGTTAGCAATTTGGTAGATTAGACAAAATAATCAAATAAACGCCTGGATAAACATATCTTCAATTAGAGGTGGAAAAACCCAATACAAGAGGGAGCAAGGGGATCAAGAGAACCCAAGTTGTCAAGAGCCAAATTAACTTTTCAACTCCTTTGCTTCTTCCATCTTTGGAAAAATCTTAGTCCAGCATCCTACCACTCATGTGCCACAGAGGAGTTTACATAGGATTGAAAAAGAGCAGCATTACTAAGTGGGATTGGATTGGTCAGCTGGGACACAGCTCACCAGTTTTCCATTAACTTTCAGACACAATTCAAAGCGTTAATTGTAAATATTAAATGCAGCTTACAGCCTGAAGCTTCTTTAGATATACACCTGCATCAGCAGTAACCAATGTCTTTCTTTGGATGCTCAGGCCATTAGAGGCCCAGGTCAGTAGCAATGGAAGAAATGGCCTTTCCAGTGGTGGCATGCGGTGGAGTGTCCTCTCTAGGGCTGATCACTTGTCAAAGAAGCTGGAAAAAATTTTCTTGCTCAGGCATTATGAGATTTCAGTTGTGATTTTATTCCTTTTTTATTATTTATTTATTTAATTTCTCTTACTCTCTTTTCCAGCAAGGTTCCATCTTGTCAAACCTTGCTATAGACACGTGAACAACGTGGCCAGTGACTACCTAGAAAGGGGGCTACTTTGGGGTTGAGACCCCTCACCTTTTAAGCAGAACAGAAAAATTACTCAAAAAGCTGGACAAAAAAAAATGTAAGACAGATGTAGAACAAAACTGTCTCCAAAATTCTTGCAAGTCATAAATTCCTTCTGATATATCCTCTTTTTTGGCTAGGAAACATATTATAGAAAACTGAATTAAATCGCAGTAATTCACTAAACTCCAGGTTTACATTCTTAACAGCTGTTCCAAAATATCTAGCAGCGGCAATAACCACAATAAGCCATCAGATTAATTGCAACTAAGAGTGGTCCTCCTAGGATTTCTCAGGCATGAAGAACATTTTACTGGTTTAGCAGTC
The DNA here is from genome assembly GCF_051106095.1 of Pogona vitticeps. NCBI lineage: Eukaryota > Metazoa > Chordata > Lepidosauria > Squamata > Agamidae > Pogona > Pogona vitticeps. The sequence continues at coordinate 72,600,613 of NC_135785.1, forward strand.
CCTCCTGCTAATGGAGCTCTAGAATCCTACAGCTTGCTCAAGTTGTGCAAGTGACATCAGCCACACAGGCTCCAGGTGATCTCAGGTCCCAGGATGTACAAAGTGGATTTAACCCACTACTGACAGCCTAGCCCTCTTGCAACCTAAAGGCCACCAATGGATTCCTTTGCTGAATCAATCCCTCTCATAATACACCTTATACATTTCCTAGCATTACTGGTTTTCCCAGAGGCTTCTCACAACAGGCCCAAGCTACAATACTTCTTAGCTCCTTCACAGCATAGCTCTCCTTCAAAATCAGTCTATTTCTGTTTTCTGACTTACAGTCTCCTCTGGATGATGATCGAACTGAATTATTTCTTTTTCTTCATTATCAGCATCAAAGTTACACCATTTTTCTGTAGTCTTTTTTTTGTTTCCTTATTCTAGTGTTCTTTTTAAATATAATCTCATTTTTGCACTACGTTCTTTCACCATCAGCCATTGTTTCAAGTCAGTCCTATTTTCTGCTAGTAATATGGTGTTATCTGCGTATCTTTTTTTTTAAAAAAAAATTATTAGTTTTTCAATCTATCTACATTGGTTTGTGCTTGTCAAACATCGTGTTACATGCTTTGCTTACAATTATTTATTTTTTACATCTCAGTGTCTTCCCGGTTGTCCCCCCAAATTCCAAACATCTTTCAAACATTCAAACCATTTGTGTACATATTTTAGTATATAATATGACTACTGTACTATCATAATATTATCTGCGTATCTTAATGCTTCTTCCATCAATGTTGTTCCTCCCTCATGTGAGTCTAATCAACTTTCATTGGGATATTTTCTGCATACAGACTGAACAGAAAGAGAAAGGGAACACATACGGTAAGCAAAATGTATCTGACTATACATTTTCCGTTTTATTAGTTACTTTTGCATTCTAGTCACCAATGATTATCAGCATGTTCTGGACACCTGCAGAAATGTTTGGTGTTTCTTCTTCTTTCACATTTGTAGTTAAGAGCATAGACTTGAATGATGGTTAGGTTAATAGACTTACATGAAGTCTGATATTATTTGGTCATACATTCCATTGTGAGCCCAACTCTTCATGCTTAGTCTTACCTCATTATTAGAGTTACACCATTTTCTCTCTGTTTTACAGTCTCCAGTGTAAACCACATTGTAATTAGCTGACTGAAAAATGTCTTATTGTAATCTACATTCATTTGCTCAAACCAAGCATGGCAAATTATACACTTCTATGTCTTTTTGTATAATTTCAAGCTTACCTGTAATTAATACTACTTATGTTCCAAGTTATAATTATATCTAGTATGTAGCAGCATACTTTCATTTTGCAACATGTCCATCAACATCCTGGTGCTGGTTTAGGGTTTAATCCAGTTGCTTTATTAACAACAATGATATTGTTATTTATCCTTTTCTGTGATCTGGAAGATGGCTAAGTGCCATTCAACTTGGGAGTCTTATCTTCCCACACTAACTCTTGTTTAAATGTGTGTGATTTGCTACAAATATGGGAAAATTTGCAGAGCCCCCATCTGGGTGAGCTGGGAGCATTGTCCAGTGGCATGACCAAGGAAGCATGAATTCAGATGTGATGTTTGTGAAAAACATTGCTTCATTGTAGAAACCACACATTGAAACCTTCTACAATTGGTCGTGGTTATGCAAAATACAATGGTTTCCACAAGTTTGTAAACTATGTCAATAACAGCCCTTGCTCCTACTACACACCATGTTATTTTCCCTACTATACACCCTAGTTCTTTTAGGATAGAAATATTTGTCAAAAGATAAAAGATAACTGCCATTTTACCAAGTCACTGTTCTCAAAAATGTTCTAGTATTTTAACTGCTGTGAGATAAAACTGTCTCTTTCTGCAAAAAGCCTGCAAATGTTCCCACCATATTTCATACATACCTTTAGTTTTGTTACTTTACAAGGCGTTATTTTAAAAATGTTCCTGTTGGAATTTATAATGTGTAGCACAGACAGATCCTTCATCAAACAGCCATGGAAAAGTAGCACCATTCATCTGTCTCTGTGATTATTCAAATGCATTCGGTGACACACACAAATTCAAAAACCTGCTCCCACCCTCATTTCATGACCATTTTAGTAACTTAATTTACTACAGCAATAGGAGCTCCACCCTACTGCCATAAGGCCATCCTTTATTAGGAGCATTGTGGAGAAACTATGCCAAAAAGAATTTTCTTTCTTTGTTTGTTTAACACTCCAAGAACAAGGGTTTGAAACACAGCAAGAATATGGAAATATGTGATCTTTTAAAAAATCATATTAAATTGGTTTCAATGTTTTATGTGTACAATGAACAACAGAAGGAGGCCTGCTGGCTACTCAGTTCTACTATTCGAACCACTGGGAAAACTGGAGGATACAAATCAGGATGGTTTGAAATGACTGACACCTTTTGTCTTTTGTTTATTTTTTTAAAAAGGAATATTGTGGGACACACACTTAAATATGCTGGCATTGATTATTCATTAAGAGCTAAATCTTTTTGGTTAAAACTGCCCTGCACTATTAGTCTGTATTTCTGCATAATTCTAAAATAACTTGCTGCTTCTTTTATTGTTTTCATTTAAACTGGGCTTAAAAGAGCTTCAAAAATAGTACTGTATTTGCAAAGAACACTTGTAGCTATGTTTCAATGATTCAATGATTCATTGATTCAATGATTCAACAGCAACAAATTTACATTTCTTACTGTGCCCATGCAAGTGCTGCACAAGCTAGCTATTCCCAAGAACACAAGACAAGGAAACCTAAGACCTTTCAGCATAAAATTCAACAAACATAAAGCCTGGGGGAATTAATACAAACAGATGGTAATGTTCACCCTTGGACATGTGTGACATACCGGTACCATCCACTAGGAAAGGTATATTTACCAAACTACTATAATGTATCCCTTTCCCCACTATCTTTCCACTTTACTTATTAAGCTACATGGGTATGCATATACTGCACAATACAGGCACAAGGTATCTACAGAACAGTTACAGCAGCTTGATACTGCCTGAAGTATCACATTTCCATCATATGGAATCCTGAGATTTGTAACTTGTCAAAGTATTTACAATACTCTGGTAAAATACTCCAGCACACTCCCCTCCACTACAGCATCAGACCTGTAACTGCGGGATGTAGTCAAATTCTAAATTAGACATGTTGATGTATGCACAATCAACTGTACCGAGTTCAAGCCTGCCACAAGCATCCAGCCTCATGAGCAGATGACAGGCTCCTATCACTGATGCTTGCCCTGATCCAAGCCCTGATGCTTGCCCTAAATCCCTCTGTGCATTCCTCTTGTGCCCAGGCAACTACAGTATCTCTTATCAATTAAAGTATCAACAGGGATATATAATTCCAGTCACTATGGAAAATTTAAGTTGCACCCTGCAGTCACAGGTGGATATTGACATAAAAGGGAAACAACTGATTCAACTTTGTTATTTTCCCAACCATGTCAAATGTAGTTCTAGACCTGACAAACCGTATTGATGCAGGATTTTATTTAAGCACTAATCTGGTAGTCACTGGTGATCAAAAGAGATGAGTGAATAGTTTGGTGCACAAAACATGAGATACCCAAATCCCCCTTTTGCATCCTGCAAGATACAAAGTTCCGATAGATTATTTACTTATTTAGGATTTAAGATATCTTTTGTGGACACCTAAGAAACAAAAAAAAATCACAAAATCATAAAACATGTAACTGTGGAAGTCAAAGGTACCCCAGGGCTCACTGAATCCAGAAACCTGATAAAGAACCAAATCAACACACACAATAACTCCAACAGATAGCCATGCAACCTGTTTACACATTTCCAGCTAAGGAGAGTCCGCCACCCTCTGCAGTAGCCCATTCCATTATCATACAGTTCTTACCTTCAAGAAGACTCTCCTAACATTGGCTGAAATCTTCTTTTTATTAATACTAAAACTAGTACTAAACCAACACCCATTCAGGCTGTTGCAAAATTATTTTCAGTGAATGAACACTTAAAACAATTGAGAAAAGGTCACTGGAATAATATGCAGTGCTAGTAACTAGCAATGCTTTATATGACATCTTTATTTCCCTCATATTATAAACTGAAGGTAATCGACAAGAAAGCAGACACATGTCACATTCTGCTTATGAAGGAATAAACACGATTAGTACCTATCAACAACATTTTTCTGTCCTTTCAATGTCAGGCAGGACTTAATAGTTTGATGGGCACGTTTGCCTTAGGCAGCATATCTGAGGTATATTAAAGGGTAATCATGTCAATTATTAAATGTTTTTACCACAGGGGAGCACCATTTATTGTTTCAGATACCAAAATATTTTAGACTGGCTCTTACCCAACACATTTTCAGAAAAGGCTATGGAAACCAATAATTTTCTGCTCACGGATTTTAAAAAGCTGATTTGGAATCTCAAACATAAGTTTCTACCTCCGATTAAACTTCAAGTAGTTTCAGCATTCTCCTTCAGGAATCCATACACAATGTCATAGGAAAACATCACCTAGAATTTTGAGATGCCTCACGATATCTCCCATACTTCAATATTTTACTAATGCAAGATTCTTCCAACATGACATTTCTGGTGCCTTATCAAGTACTACTGCATTTTCAACCACTGTGCTTCTACTGAGCCTTAGCCACTTTCAACTAATCCTTTTAGTCTTGTAAATGAGGATATATATTTTCTTTTTAAAAAAAACAACAAAAAAACAAATGAAATACGCAACTAGTTTCACTTTCAACTATACATGAACATATTTCAGTTCATCATGCAGCAATCTCATCTTCAGGAAACAATTAGGTACATCAGCAATCCTACAGCTGGCTGGATAGCTCAGTAGTTTAAGTATCTGACTGCAGACCCACAGATTGGGAATTCGATTCCGCACTGTACTTCCTACAAATAGAGTCAGTCTATGCAGCCTTTGGCAAGCTGCAGAGTCCCCCAGAAGAAGGAAATGGGAAACCACTTCTGAGTATTTCTCTACCTGGAAAACACTAAAAAGGTTACCGTAAGTAAAAACTGACTTGACAGCACATGATGGTGATGTAACAATTCAGCATAGTAAGTTGCAGGTAGGGTTAGCCCATTTAAATCAGTGAGATTTATGGAGGCCTTGCTGACTCACCAAATCCCTACTAATTTAATGGGCCTACTCTAGTGCAATTTACAAGATTTGAAGCAATAACTCTTCCAGGTTCTGCCCTTTCTAAGGGATCATTTGCAATTATATTATTGCTTCACCATTGCTGTTCTTCACATGTAAACTTTTTTTGCAACATATAAAAATACCCATGACTATGAAATTGTTACGGTAAATACGTTTTGAGTGCTTTCAATACAGTCTTAATAATTTAAAATAACTACATTTCAGCATTATTAATGTCTAATTATCAGAGGTTTTTTATTATGTTAAGCCAGATCCACTTCGGCAGAACCTGGAAGAGGTTTCTTCTTTTATAGCCTGGTCAAGAGTCACAACCCAAGGGATTACAATTAGAAGCGTACTCCTAATATTAATGCGACATAACTAGAGGCTAGCAAAAGTAGTATAAGTATCTGAATAAAAGCATCAAATATGTACTACTATAGACACTGAGCTGCCAAACTGTAATAAATGCAATACAGGGAGACTTTTCTGAAATAGAACCTATGTGACATATAAAGTGTAGTGCAGTGCAATTCTACTTTGAAAGAGCAAGGAAAAGAAAACGAGCAGGAGCAGGGGTTAGTGAATAAATTGACTTTGACAAACTATCATGAGAGCTTGTCAAATCCACACACCATAAAAGATTATCTTTCTCCACCTGCAAATCTACAGCTTCACTTTGCAGTTATTTAACATTACACCTTACAATTTCAGAAATAGAAACAACAGGCAGACAACACAGTAAACTCTTTTGCAAACTCAATTCCAATAACACTGGAGCCCTTCAAGTATCTTGCAAAATATTTGGCTGAGTTTTACAACAAACCCTGGTTTTCCTGAGTCAATACATCTTAAGACTTTATGAAAAGAAAAGATGAACATATACTGTGTTCAGGGTACGGCACTTGACTAAAATATACGAAAAATGAAGTACACAAGTGTTGAGCATGAAGAGTAAAGACCTCTAGAATAAATCTAGATTCCTGGAAAGACTATGTTACACCAGCCATTCTCAAGGGGGCTTGAAAAACAGGAGAAGTTTCTGAAAGTTATGTGTTGCATACGCGTTTGACAGTAGCCCTGGAAACTGAGTAGAGCTCCTAAAACAGCTGTGGCCAAAAAAAGGTTGCACCATCCATAAAAACTTTCACAAAGAACCTATTGGTCTACGGAAGAAGTATATAAGATTCATTTAAAGGTGATTTTATAGAAAGATGATTGATGAAGATACAGTAATCAGAATCTAATTGAGTACAGTGGGGTCTCGACTTACGAACTTAATCCGTATTGGAAGGTGGTTCGTAGGTCGAAAAGTTTGTAGGTCGAATCTGCATTTCCCATAGGAATGCACTGAAAACCATTTAATCCGTATCTGCTCTTTTCCGTCCATAGAAACTAATGGGAAGCTGCTACTCCACCTTCTGCCAATAGAGGGGGATATTTTTTCCTTACGTTCAGGAAAGGAGGGGGAAGGCAGGGAACAGTTTGCAAAGCACTTTTGAAATCTTTTTTTTCAACGAAGCCAATTTTATAGCATGTTTTAAAGCATGTTGTGCTGATTTTTTCAGCACAAAGACACACAGGCAGACTTTTTAGGTGCTGAGCAAGCCTCCCCAAGCCTCTTCAGAGCCAGCCGATCAGCTGATAGGCGGGGAGAGGAGAGGGCAGGAATGGGGGAAAAGCACAAAATGGCTGCCAGGCTCTCTTCTGGTGTGGGCTTTCAGCTGTTTCCTGCTCTTTTTCCTGCTGTTTGGGGGCTACCAAGGCCTGGTAAGTGACTTTCATTTACTTATTTTTAAGTTTCTGACCCTTTTTTCCACTCCAGAAGCCTCTAAGGGGAGGGAAGGGGCACTTTTTTTCCTGTTCGTAACTCGAGGGAAGTTCATATGTCGAGTCCTTATTTCCCTATAGGGTGGGCTTGTAAGTTGAATTGTTCGCAAGTAGGGTCGTCCGTAAGTCGAGAACCCACTGTATTTACACCTGTGTAACTGCAATGGTGTGACTCAGCAGCAAGTAACTACTAATTAACAGGTCACCAATCAAATTTCTAGTCTTTTGCCAATCCTGAATGTAAAGATGCATATGACAAATGTGACAATAGCTTCAACTAGGGATGTGACCATTTCACAGAGACTGCCTTACTTTCAGCCGTTTTTGGCATTCCGCCATGTTGACAATCCCACTGAGACTTTCCCTGCACCCAAGTGACTTCCCAATATTCCCAAGGACATTCCGGGTTCTCAACACCTTCTCCTTTTTCCTTACAGTTTTCTCTAAGCAGGAAACAGTCAGGTTTAGGCAACAAAAAAGTTTCTTCCATGCAAAAGATTTCAGTGTTAAGGTTAATCCACTAACAAAGAAAGCAAAATATTAATCAGTAAATGTTGTTGTTGGGTTTTTTTTTAAGGTATCTGCAATGTTTTTAAGGTGTTGTGGTGAAAGACAGTTGATGTCCTAAGGAGACTGAGTCTCTCTCTCTCTCTCTCTCTCTCTCTCACACACACACACACACACACACACACACACACCACTGTCAGGGGCTGAGATGGGAAACTTTCAAGGGCAGCTCTAATTCCTCCTCACACAAGAAACAAAACAAAAGCTAACAAAGAAAAAAATTGACACATGTCCACAATATTTTCAAAGTCTTGGTGGTGTGGTTTTCAAAGAAGATTGGGAGTGGAGCAATCTTAAGGGCTGAGATGGGAAGCATTCAATGAAACAATAATCTTTTAAAGCAACCTCTCACTAAAAGGTTTTCTTCTGTGTTGGTAACAGTATGAAGCAGCTGAAAAGTCCCATGAGATTTACAAGATTTATTCCCAATGAGATCTTACAGAGAGACATCACAGTTTTTCCCTCTTTTCCCATCAGAGAGCATGATAAGCTGTAATATTCAGATCCTCACTCCAAAGCAACAGTATAGTATATGCCTTACAAGCAAGTAACATTTGAAGTTCTCTACCTGTATTGCCAACTGCAGTGTCAGCTGACAAAACCAGCTATCAATGTTAAGTGCAACTGACCTTTGTTTGCTGTAGTCAGACTGGCATTTGTAAAATCAAAATAACATATATGACCTGAATGCTTATGGAAAAATCGGAAAGGCTGTAAAAGACGCACAGACTTCCTAAAGAAAAACAAGTCAAGAAAGAATATCGTTTTAACATTTTCACATTCAGCTACAACATATCAGTTAAACAAAACAGAAAGGATTTTATGTGACTAGCTCAAAAACTGACATAATGGCAGAAATAAACTCTCTTCAGCCTATAAAACCTCATTTTTGTTAGATAGGATAAGACAGACACCTGAACAGCATAAAACTTGCCATGCTGTGCTGGAATAAAATGGATTCCAATATTGCAGCTCATCATCAGAGGTCCAGGTAAGAAATTAATCAATTGAATCAACTTGACATGTATAAAAACATTGCAAATAATATTTGGCACTTTTTAAATAGCAGTTCAAATGGCTGATCAACAAGGAAAAAGAAACAGGTTCAAAAGCGCCCCTGTGGGTGCTGGAGCATAGAGTTCTACCTGAATATGATAAATATCATAGACTGTTCTTGGAACCAGTATATTTCATAATCCAAGGAAAGGTACATTTTCAAATACTTCTGGAAACTCTTAAATTCTCTCTCTGTTTTTTTTTCCTGGATTAAGTATGATCTCCTAAACCTGATGCTCTCCAGATGACCAGTGTTCTGGACATAAGTGGGACACAAAGTTCCCCATCCCATCTATTTTCTTGGGATACTTCAAACCATGGGTTCTCCAATGTAAGGCTATCCTGGACTCCAACATGTACCAGCCTGAAAACATTGTGACTCTGTAAAGAGGACTGTGTCATAGCTGCTCCTGTCAGCATGCTGCTGCTTCCAGATCAGGGACACAAAACATTCACGGGGCAACTCAAGGGATAACATTGCCTAAATCCGTGGCCATGGGGTTGCAGAGTACAGTGATCTCAGCATGTGACATAGGCAGCAAGACCGCGGAGGATAGAGTGATCATGTCAGTTTGGGTAATGGAGGGAAGAGTCTCTGGAACTGGCAGGAAATAGCATATCCCTGGCAATTCAGATATACAGTGGGGGCTTTAGCTCAAAAGGAGGGAAAAACAGGAGCACAGACAAGAGAGGAAGAAAAGAACTCTGAGAAAGAGAGAGAATGTGTCACCCTTGGAGATAGGGGGAAAAGTTACAGAGAGGGGGGGGAAACTTGAGACAGAGAGGGCAGCACTATTAGAAAAAGTGGAAGGAGAAGGCAAGTTGCTCAACAAAGGGTAAACAGCCAATAAACGGGAAACAGGTACTGTTGTTCTCGAGGAAAACACCCCCGGAGCTGAAGGAACAGCTGAAGTGGAAGCTGAACTCCCAGAGAAGGAAGACTGGGGGGGACATCCAAAAAGAATGGTCAGGAGGTAATCATTACATAGAAGAGTCTCCTGAAGCAATCCTGGGAGAATGGGGATATATTTTTAAAGAAGACCCTTGGCAGATGGTGGGTTCAATTTAGAGTCCATAAAGGTGAGGCCAAGTGCCAAACCAAACCCCACCCCAACGTGTTCTTATTGGGGGGAACAAGAAAGGAGGAAGAAAGGACCATGCTGGGGCTAATGCACCAATCCCGCAGGGAAAGGAGTGTGGCCATCAAGCCAAGAAAATAAGAGACCCAAGACCAGACAAGATGACAATCATACTTGCCCTCAATGCAGGCATACTGCCCTTCTCTGTAAAAGAAGCTGCCTGAAAAGGACCGAGTTATTACCAGCAGAGGTAGCCAAAAAGACTATGAAACCAGTGCAAGAAGTCAGATCTCCTGAAGAGGCTGGTGAAGACATGATGAAGTATACCAGGGAACACTCCAGTTGCAGGAAAACTGCCAGACTTAAAACCAAGACTGAGTTTGTTGATGCTGTTCAAGATGCATCGTTATAGTCTTCCCCTTCTAAAGTTTTAATAAACCAAATTAAGTTTTCTTCTCCCTTTACTTGTATTGATTCAGAAATGGAGGAGAACATTCCAGCTGGAAACACACACCCCCAGAGCTAAAGGGATTCATAGAGTCATAGTTGAGACAGAAAAGGCCCCTCACAACTCAGTTTCAGGGTGTGGGGCCATCTGCTCCAGTCACTTATGCCTCAAAGATCATCATTTCAAAGACAACTTTCCAAGCTAATGATTGAACTATCACAGCAATATTTAGTTCCAGTGCTTTGGAACCATTTTGGACCTAAATTTGTGAAGAATTTATCAGGGCTTTCCAAAATCTTTGGTAAACAGTTCTTTATTATTAATGCTGTACAATCTGCTAACAGCCAGAGGTTAACTAAATATCTAGATCAAGGGCTCAAGTAACAAACCAGTGCCAATTTTTGCAGAATTCCAGAACCTCTTATAACAATAGAATCATTTATTCAAGAAGCTCAGCACTTTCAAATGCTACCCTGGCTAAACCTCTGAAACGGCAAAAATGTAAGATGTGAATATCACTCAAGAATAAGAAAAAAAAACATATTTTACATAAATTAAATCTATAAATTTGATTAAATATGCTTGTCTTTGCAATGACATTTAGAACAGGAAGTATTCATTTTCTGTTTCAAAAAGAAAAACTCTTTCAAATGTAATTTGAATCTGTCAAGCCAATCTCCTTTTTCGGATCTTTTAAATGTCACATACCTTTGAAAGAGGATAGCGAATTCCTTACAAAACATGTGATTGCAAACAGTCCACACAAAATCAAGGATTTATTAAAATATGCTACTGACATTTATATTGATTAAACTTAGTTTTTCCCCCCTTCTCCACTTTGACAGAAACCCTTTCAAAAGAAGCCTCACAACATTAGCTTTGTACTTACAGGAATTCCTAAACATACGAGTAGGCTTTATGTATGCACCTACCACATGAAATTCGACTGAAAAGAATTTTGGGCTACTTTGCACAGAGATTAATGCTGAATAGGTCAGTGGTTTAGGTATCTGGCTGCAAAGCCAGAGGTTGGGAGTTCAATTCCCAACTGTGGCTCTTTGACGGAGGCTGGATTTGTTGATCCATAGAGTCCCTTCCATCTCTGCAGTTCTACAATCATGTATTATTTAAATTATAGCTACTCTATATGGGAACTTCTTGGGGCACTCCTTTATGATTTCACCCAACATTCTTGGAAATTTCCAGCTTTTTAAAGAAATGTTACTTAATATAGCACTGTATTTAACAGCTCTAAACAGAAGACTATTTTACAACAGTACAAACGAAAAGCTAAGATAAATCTATATCAAAACAACACATATTTGTGAACTCTAATATTGAGTATATAATAACATAATTACAGATTAGCTACTTTCTAAACACCTAAAGAAGGCTATAAGGCGGTGCCTTGCAAAATACAGTGAAAAGGTGGCACTTAGAAGTAACTGCAAATAGAACGCTGAAGCACAAAGTTAACCCCCGTTAACTGCTAACTGTAGTTTTAAAACTACAGTACTCTCACCCTTTGGTTGAATATTTTAGCAATCTATGAATTATGATTTTCAGCAATGCAGAGAATAGGAAGAACTTTTCCCTACCTCATCATGTATAAGCACGTCTGACTCCAAACCACCACAAAACAGAGTTAGAAGAATGTCTATCCTTTTAGGTTGTTTCTTGTAAAAAAAATAATGCTACAGGGAGCAAATGAGTTTATTTGCAAGATATATTTAAGTCAAAAATGTCTAGCACTGAATTGGAAAGTCTCTGCCATAGATTTAGTTCCAGGTAAAGTGAAAAAGGTTAAGCAGTATTCCACGGGAAAAATATCTGTTCTCTATAATTATGTACCAGGATGTGTGAAAAGGGTTAACTCCTTGTTAATTAAAATGTGTTACAGAGTGCTCTGTGGAAAAAGCATCATAAAATAAACCTTCAATTCTACATACTATGAAGTGTTAATCATCTCTAGAACATTACTAACAGGAGAATTAATAGCAGACTCTGAGTAAGCACAGAGGACACACATACACACAATACACCCTTACTCGTCGTCATTTAGTCGTGTCCGACTCTTCGTGACCCCATGGACCAGAGCACGCCAGGCCCTCCTATCTTCCACTGCCTCCCGGAGTTGTGTCAAATTCATGTTGGTTGCTTCGATGACACTGTCCAACCATCTCGTCCTCTGTCGTCCCCTTCTCCTCTTGCCTTCACACTTTCCCAACATCAAGGTCTTTTCCAAGGAGTCTTCTCTTCTCACACCCTTACTACTATCATATATAACAATCATTCTCAATGGGAGGGGGGGCTGGCACATTTGAAAGGGGGCACAGACTGGAAACTAATTCTTCACACAACAGTTTATAAGGTTAGTTATATGACCTAGACAATCCTGATTTGGCCTATATTTCTTTGATACTGTCTTTATGGCCATAGCCAAAAACAAAACAAAACAAAAGGTTGAGAATGGCTGACAAGAGTTACTCTAAAACTATCACTTAACAGGTATCGGAACCTCCCCTGAAAGGTCTTATATCCCCAGATATCTTGCTCCAGAGACATCTATCTGGATTCATAAGGGCTAAAACCAAGGTGGAAATATGCTTACTAGTCATGCTCCCATGCTCCTGGGTGCACTTGTCCAGGCCTCCTCAATTTCCAGCCTCCTCAGAGTCACTTGATAAAGCAGTCTCTGATTGAGTTTTATCTAAAGAACATCTGTGGCTAGATGAAACCATCAAGAGATTCAGCAGAAATGATAGCAAGAGCAAAGATACAGTGGTGCCTCGCTTAACAAGCACACTGTTTAACGACAAATCCGCATAGTGACGTGTTTTTTGCAATCGCTAATGCGATCGCATTGCGATGATTCCAATGGGCGAAAATCGCATTGCGATGATCAGTAAGCGTTTCGCTTACCGATCTTCGCACTGCGATGTTCTAAAAACAGCTGATCAGCGGTTCCAAAATGGCCGCCAGAAGAATTAAATGGCCGCCCGCAGTGTTTTTGCACCCTGCCCTCGCTTACCGAGGTGGCGAAAATGGCGGCTTATCGGGAATCTTCGCTTACCGGTGAGTTTTCACGCATTAAACGGAGTTTAATGCGTTCCTATGGGGTTTTACATTCTGTATAGCGATGTTTCCGGATAGCGACATTAATCCTGGAATGGATTAACATCGCTATGTGGGGCACCACTGTATTTCAAAACATCACTATTGTAAAAGTGGACAAAAAGAGACTGAAGTAAAATGGAGGGAAACTGCCTAATATGCACAGTACAGTGAGACAGGGCCTACCAAAATGTGTAGATCCAGCTATAGATGGTTTTGGTATGATCTGCACAAGTGCAGAAAAATTCGTTACTGTGGGTTCACAGAGAAGATGAAGAAAAATCTGTGCTTTCTTGTACCTTTCCTTGTTTTGCCATTATGGTTGCTTGCTGTGTGCTATTAATCATTATTTCATTCCCTCCTCTAGGCTCTACATAATTAAGAACTGGATAGTGCATCTTATCTACACTATACATGCAGCAGCACATACACACATGAACAATCTGGCTCCATTCAATTTACATTCCAATGTTTTACATACTGCATTGGGTAAGGTATATTTTGTACCACTCCTCAGATGTGACAATTATTTCATATATAGATCATAATGATTGAATTACATTAATGAAAAAATCGTGGTCCAACTGTATCTTCAGCCAAAAGAAAAAATACTCACAGTTTCTATAGAGTAAATGAATAGTCTATACAAAATATTGTAGAGTCCTCAGCAAGGTGTAGGACAGGGTGCTGACCCTTGAACTCTGCCTGTCATGAGGATGGTTTTATTTTCATCTACAAAATACTGATGATATGAAATAATCTTACACAAAAAAGAAGTTGCAGTAAGAAACAGGAAAACAGTAACAGCAGATGCCACAATTAGAATGAACAATTTTCTCTGAACAATGGTGGGAACAAATTTCACCAACTTTGTATTAAAACACAAGAGCGATGAGAAAGTTAAGGAAGCTGAACCCATTTTGACTTTATAACCCTTGCAACATATAGACACTTCAATGATGTCATGTCACCAAAAGAAATGAAGAGGCAACTTTTAAGGCAAAAGAAACCCTAAACATGTGTGATTACCATCCAAAATGGAACATATTTTCTCCACCTTACCACCTACAGTATGAAACAAACCTTTCGTTTATTTAACAATGTATGGCACAGAGGTTTGAATCATTATTCAAAAGACAAAAACCCAGCAATGCATTACTCATTGGTTGTTGGGTATTTTGAGAGCAACATGTAATTATTTCTTTTTACCAAAAATTCCAAAATAGACCCCAACCACCCCCAAAAATGGTCCTGAAAGTAAAGCATCTGACAACAAGTACATTACACATTGTGCAAAAATTGTTACGTTAATGCTGCTGTCTCCAGAATATTTCAGAATAAAGACCCTGACTTTCTTCAATAAAACAAAGTAATGACTAATCCTGTTATTTTTAATGGCTGAAATCCAGTAGTATGTTGCAACTTGAGTAGGCCCACTGAATCAGCGGGGGGTTAGTGAGTCAACACCTACTGATTCAGTGGTCCTAGTTTCAACTTACTACCGGCTTTCAGCCAATCTGTTATTTCCAAGTACAACAATGCATTAATATTTTTTTCAAAGAAAAGCCAGTACAGCAACCTCTTCAAAAACAATAGTATCCAATTATTGTCCTTTGCCTCCCCCCTCCCTTTCCTCATGCATAGGTGGATCTGGTGTGATCTGCATAAATCCCTCATGCATACACATACATGCTAACTTTAGTATCACACTCTGAAACGTCGAAGAAGAAATTATTTTAGAAGGGTTACAACACACATAAAGTGACCCACAACCACTCCCCAGAAGACATTTTGCAACCCTCTTGGGGGTCACAACCCCCAAGCTGGGAAATGCTATCCTAGAGGAAACTAATTATAGCTGCTAAATACCAAACCACCTACCTTAGAACCAACCAAATTATAAGGATTTTACAGTGCAAAGAATGTGGAAACCATTTTGCTTTACAGAACTCAGAGTACACTTGTGAGCAAAAACAACATTTTCTTAGTTTGACAACAACTACAGTACAACTATTAGTATGTAACTTAAGTATGGCTTGCAGGGTGAAATGTCATAGATATTGCAGCTTTTTGTTATATTTCACAATTTTTTTACAACGTTTCAACATTTACATTACCACACATACTTACACCATTGTGTAAATGATTTATCCAAGTACTGCTAAGTTCAATGGCGCTTACTTCAGAGTCAATGCATACACCACTAATTGGGCTCTGGGTCTTTATTCTGAGTAGTTATGTATAAGATTGCCTCATTTTAATGTTTTAAAACTTTTTTTTCACTTTTAAGATGTAAAACTTTGCTAATTTTACTTTTATGGGATATCCAGTGGTAGTTTTTTTTATATTGGAAAATTCTCTTTAACTTGCACAAACATTTTACATTTTATACACTTTTTGACGATGCGCTTCAACGTTACTGCTCAGTGATTCTGCTTATCTTTTCAATATCAAGGAAAGCAGATTCGAATCCAACATTAAAATAGATTACTGCATCATGTATTGCTCCTTCTCAGTGTTGCCTCTTGTCTAATCAGAAGAATACAGTGGACCCTCGACTTACAGACTTATCGAGTTACAGCCTTCTCTGGCAGCAAAATTTAGGTTCGACTTGCAGCCGGAGAACTGACCTACAGACGGGGGGGGGGGGGGACAAAATAGAACAAAAACGGCCGGTTACGGATTAATCAGTTTTTAATGCATTGTAGGTCAATGGAGCCTCGACCTACAGACTTTTCGACCTGCAGCCACCATTTCAATACGGATCAATTGCATAAGTCGAGGGTCCACTGTACAAGAGTGACCAGTCATGACAACTCTGTAATAGCTCTCTATTCTCATCTGGTTCAGAGGCATAAAAGAACTAGCCTATGAATTTGACTTGGTTCCCTTCCTCCAATGCTGTGCCCTCAAGCTCCAAACACTATGGACTATATAGAACTGTTTGACGCATGTTCTGAATAATTCCTCCACAGTGGCATGGCCTTACCATTCCTTCCCTCCCCCGTTCTTTTTCTCTGTTAACAAAAATTCTCAGTAAAGTGTCAAATGCCTATGACATGATGAAAGTTGGTGAGACAACACCTCTCATACTTGAGCAGACTGATGAAAAGGTAAAACACTTGATAGTTTTTGTGTGGGAATGGGGTAGCTTGACTTTTTGGTGGCTGACAATATAAATGGATTGCAGTCAGAAAAAGCACATAATCTGTCCGATTACTGTCCCAATTTGGGATTGATAAATTGTTTGCTTCCACAACTACAAGGAACCAATTTTCCCACGAGGTTTTTTTTTTTGATTTTGATTGCAATAATACTGTCTGCCTGTATGGAACTCAAAAGTTCTTACTTAGCTTAGAAAACACACAAAAAATCATTTTGATTTTATTTAATCTTATGGCCAACTATACTACTGTCTATTATGTCTTCATCATTAGCCTTAACTGAGAAGATTTATAACTTTTGTGTTCATAATTCATGCTTCAGAAGACAAATATTTTGCTCACTTTTAAATCCTTAGCAAGAGCAGAAAGAAAAACAGCAATGGCTGAAGTGTTATTTTTCTCATTGATATAACAGACAAGCCATACTTTTTCAAATCTTTATGAGATATTTAATTCAGAGAACCCCTTTGTAAACACTGTTTTTATTTACGATTCAGCTCTAACCACTTGAAACCTTAGCCAGGAATCAGCAATGTGCTAGGGAATAAGTCACTGTTGAAATCCATGCCATTAGTGAAATTCACCCAGACTGGATCCTGTGGCTTTTTGGAGGACAGAAGGGTGTTACAGCATCCTCCTAAACTATAGAATTCTGTAAGACTACAGGGAACAGAGCCTATTTCATCTACCTGAAAGCAAAGGAATGAAAGAGCAAGGAAAAGGTTGTCACAGTCATGGCAGTATCGATTCCAGCTATGAAAGTACAATGAACCCACGCAGTGGCAGGGGGCCACATCTGGCCTGCAATGTCCCAATCCTGCTCCAGTCCCCACTTTGCCACTTTGCTTCCAACCCTCATTGCTGTGAATCCAACAGACAACATCCAAAGTTCTGTGTGATTCAACTCAGCATGTAGGAATTTCCCTCCAGCCCAGGAAGACTATGCACACGGGAATGTAGAAACAAGGTACAAACGCAATTAAAAATTCTGGGGCAAACCGAACATTCTTCATCAGATCTTAAAATAATGACTAGAAATGCATTTTTTTAAAAAAAATTCCTGGATTCCACCATGAGAAGTTTAAGAGACTTGGGATTTTTCTAGCAACTCATGTCACACCACACAGCAATATCATTTTCTAAGCACATCGTTAAGGATAGCTTGAACAGTACAGTGATGGCACACAGCTTAGGGCAACAAAGAATCAGGGCTGCTGAATCCATAATACTAAACGGCTGTACCACAGTGACTCCCACAAACTTGCTGCTAGCAACCAGCTGCAAAATGAAACTAGGACTGAATCTGTTATTAATTGGATCTGATGGCCAGGAAATGTTCTGCAAAATACACTGATGCAGGGTGGCTGATGCCAATGCAAGCTTTACCCTTTCCGTGAATACACAGCTTATTTCTTTTTCTCTGGCACTGATTATTATAACATTCATTTGATCTGCTTCTCCTTCTCGCCACTCCCCAGCTCTGAAGCTTGCAGAGGCAAAGCAATACATATAAGCTGGAACTCTTGCTCTATATCTCACACCAAAGCATAATAAAGGTGAAAAGCTTAGTGTCATACTGGAGAACACAAGTAATTGCCATTTACTGAGGTCTAGGATGAGCAAGGTAAATAGCACAGATAAATGAAACCAAACAAAGATATTGATGTTCCTGGCTATATTTCCTCGTGGCTTATAAAGTGGCAATAGTAACGCACAATAAGATGGGCATCAACAATGCAAAAGAACAGGAGCATGGACTACAAAGGACAGGTTACTTACCTGTAAACATGGTTCTTCAAGTGGATTCTCCATGAATACACACTAATGGGTTAAGTCAGCACTTGTGCTGGCCTCTCGGAATCTTCTAGAGCTGCAATAGAAAAGTAACAATGTTCAGGTTGCCCTGCACTGAGCATGCTCAGCCCGCCAACGGCTCAGTTCCACATGTCCGCCATGTGAAAGTTGCAACGTCTTACATCCACCAGTGACGAACATGTGGGGAGGCCGGGCGGGACGTGTGTATTCATGGAGAATCCACTTGAAGAACCATGTTTACAGGTAAGTAACCTGTCCTTCTTCAACGTGGTTCTCCATGAATCCACACTAATGGGTGACTAGCAAGCACACTTACAGGATGGTGGGCCGTCACTGAAGCAGTGAAGTCAAAACAGCCCTTCCAAATTTGGTCTCTGCTTTAGCCCGAAGGTCCAACTTGTAGTGGGTAACAAAGGTAGAAGCATTGGACCAAGTAGCAGACCGACAAATCTCTTGGATGTCGATTCCTCTTAACAGGGCCGTAGATGTAGCCATGGCCCTGGTGGAATGGGCTTTGAGACCGTCCGGCACAGGTTTCTGCAGCAGTTCATATGCCAGAGAAATGGTAGAGACTAGCCACCTGGAGAGGGAAGAGGAGGAAGCTGGAGAACCTTTACGGGGCCCATAAAAGCAAAGGAACAGTCTGTGGGTCTGTCTGAAGTCTTTAGACCTGGTAACATAATAGGCCAGGGCCCTACGAACATCCAAAGAATGGAGCATGCGCTCAACTTCTGTAACAGCGTTAGGAAAAAGGGTCGGTAAAATCAAAGGTTGGTTAACGTGGAAATCTGAAACGACTTTGGGCAAAAACGTAACGTCTGGATGGAGAACAACCTTATCTTTAAAGAATTGCAAATAAGGGGGGTCAGCGCGGAGGGCAGCTAACTCGCTTGCCCTCCTGGCCGAAGTAATGGCCACCAAAAATAGAGTCTTGAAGGATAAAAACTTCAAGTCACAAGAAGCCATAGGCTCGAAAGGATGCCTGGTCAAACAATGCAAGACAGTCTGCAGAGACCACTGAGGCACTGGTTTCTTAGCCGGGGGTCTCATATTGGAAAGTCCTTTGAAGAAGGCCTTGAAGGTTGGGTGAGAGAACCACCGGGATGACTCCGAACCAGACGGTTGAAAAGCTACAATAGCCGCCGTATAAACCTTTAGTGTTGACAGAGACAGACCTAGATCAAAGAGATGTCTCAGATACAGCAGAAGAGATGATAAGGAAACAGGGGAAGACTGCAAGCCACGTTCCTTAGCAAAGCGAAGAAAGTTCCTCCACTTGTAACCATAAAGCAACTTGGTTGCAGGTTTCCGTGCCTTGTCAATGACCTCTGTCAACGCTGGAAAATCCTCCACGCTGTTAAGTGGAGTGTCTCCGGTTCCGGGTGAAGGACATTCCCTCCGCTCTGAGTGAGTAAGGTGGGAAGTGATGGTAGTGCTACTCTGTCCACTGACATTTGAAACAGCGTGGAAAACCAAGGTCGACGCGGCCACCAAGGGGCAATCAGGATGGCCTCTGCCCTCGTCTGCGACAGTCTGACTATGACCCTCTGTAGGAGTGGTAGAGGAGGGTAAAGGTAGATGGGGTCTCTGTCCCAGGGTATCATAAAAGCATCCCCTAGGGAGTCTTTTCCCCTGCCGGCCCAAGAAGCATATTGTGGACACTTCCTGTTGTGTTGTGTGGCAAACAAGTCCACCAGTGGATGACCCCATCGCTGACAAAGGGTGTTGAAGACCGTTTGGTCCAGTTGCCATTCGTGAGATTGAAAGGGACGGCGACTGAGCTCGTCTGCCAACTGATTGTCTGATGTGGCAACGTGGATGGCCACTGGGAATATGTGCCTCTGGTAGCACCATTCCCAGAAGTGTACTGCCAGAAACAGAAGGGACTTCGACCTTGTGCCCCCTTGCTTGTTCAGGTAATACATCGTGGTGGTATTGTCCGTCACAACCTGCACAGCTTTGCCTTGTAAGAGAGGGAGAAAGGCTCTGAACGCCTTTATTACTGCGAGCATCTCCAGATGGTTGATATGTAGAGATGCTTCTTGGGGTGGCCACAGAGCATGAACCTGGTGTTGTAAACAATGTGCCCCCCATCCCACTGGGCTGGCGTCCGTTGTCACTTGTATGGTAAGTTGCAGGGGGCGAAAGGGTCTGCCGATCGACAGGTGCGGATGAAACAACCACCACTGGAGTTGGGCCGCAAGTTCTGGGGTGACCCTGAGGCGCTTGTGTTGACTGTCTATTGCCGGATTGAACAAGGCTAGTAGCCACGACTGGAGAGAACGCATTTTGAGCCTCGCATGGGGCAGAGTGGCCGTTGTTGAGGCCATGAGTCCCAACAGATGTTGTGCTAGTTTTACCGAAACTGTCCTTCGTGATGTGAACTTCAGGACTGCTCTCCTTATTTTCTTGATGCGTTCTGGAAGTGTGAACATGCGAGCTTGTACCGCATCCAGTCTGGCGCCTATATAATCCATCACCTGAGAGGGGTGCAAATGTGACTTCTCGTGATTGATGGATAGGCCCAAAGCCCGAAGTGTGTGTAGAACTTGTTGAGTGTCTCGATGTGCCTGCTGCTCGGACGTGGACACAATCAGCCAATCGTCGATATAAGGGTAGATCTGGATCCCTTGCAGACGAAGATAAGCTGCCACCGGAGCCATACACTTGGTGAAGGTCCGAGGAGCTGTGGAAAGGCCGAAGGGGAGAGCCACGAATTGGTAAACAGTGTCCTTGAATATCAAGCGAAGGTACTTCCTGTGGGACTCGTGGATCGTCACGTGAAAGTAAGCATCCTTCAGATCCACCACCACAAACCAATCTCCTTCCTTTAGCAGGTGAATGATGCCTTCCAGAGTGACCATCCTGAACCTCCGAACATCGAGATAGGTGTTGAGATCCCTCAAGTCCAGTATGGGTCGAAGACCGCCGTCCTTTTTGGGTACAGCGAAGTACCGGGAGTAAAACCCGTTCAGGACGTCTCTGTAAGGCACTTTCTGAATAGCCTGCTTCTGAAGCAGAGTGAGAATCTCTTCTTCTAGGATGGGGTCGAAGGATGTATGCCTGACCCATCCTAGAGGAGGCAATTCTGTAAACTCCAGGCGGTAGCCTGAGCTGATAATTTTCAAGACCCAGTTGTCTCGAGTGATCTTGCACCAGCTCTGGAGGTAAGGAGACAGGCGAGTAGAATGGTGGGTGGCCTGGATGCTCATTGGGAAGTCAAAGGTATTGTCTTGATTTCCGGCCGGGGGGCTTAAAGGATTGACGCTTGTTGCTCTGTGGCCTGAAGCTGGAGGCTGAAGAAGAGGCCTGAGATGATCTTGCAAGTGGTGGAGGCTTAAACTGGCGAAATGTAGAGGATGTCGCCTGCTGGTAAGGTTGTTGTTGTACCTTAGACCGCCAGTGGAACTTAGAAGGTCGTGGTTGCTGATGTACAGCATAAGACTTGGCCGTCTTCTTACTCTTATGCAAGTTCTCTAGGTTCTCGTCCGTTTTCTCACTAAACAAACCCGAGGCATCAAAGGGCAGATTTCTGATCCTGGATTTGATGTCCTCCATTATGTCTGCTGAGCGCAGCCAAGCATGTCTTCTCAGTGTGATGATGGATGCCAAGTTCCTGGCATTAGCATCCGCCACATGACGTGAGGCTAACCGCTGATGTTTGGAGACTGTCTGAGCCTCAGCGTGGGCATCAAGGCATGTCTGCCTTATGTCTTCTGGCGCTACCTGAAGTGCTGGGAGTACTCTAGCCCATAACTGTTTCTGATAAGCCCCCATAGCAACAAGGTAGTTGAGGGCCCTGAGGGCAAAGGTCGTCATAGAATATAACCTTCTCCCCAACACTTCCAAGTCCCTACCCTCTTTATTGGTAGGGGTGGGATGACCCTTAGCAGGTAAACGTCCTGCACTGGACTCTACCACGAGAGAGTTAGGAGCAGGATGTTTCAAAAGACACTCAGTCTTTGGTCCATGCACTCTATACATGTTTTCAGTTCGTCTGGAGAAAGTCGGTGAATCAGCTGGATGTTCCCAATATCCAGTGATAAGGTCCATTAGCTCTGGTACATAGGACAAGCTAACCGGACGAGACCTGTCCTTATGAATGTCTCCAAAAATGAGGTCATCCTCCCTGGAAGGAGACTTCTCAACCTCCATGCGTAGAGTTGATGCCATCCTGGAAACCATCTGTGGATAGGATGAGAAATCCTCGGATGGAGACGATGGATGAATGTCTGCTGCATCAGATGGGAGTGGTTCCCCTGGCACAGGGGTGTCAAGGGAAGCATCAGACGCATCACCATCCTCTTGGTCGGAAGAGGGGCGAGAATCTTGTTCCTCGTCATCCTCAGAAGACCGAGGTGTGGGCGAAGGTAGAGACCCTCCTGCAGGCTTCGAAGGTTTAGGGAGGGGTGGTCTACCAGGAACAGGAGGGGGAGCCACAGGCTTCTCCGGCGCCGACGGTGTCGAAGGCACCGATTTAGTAGACTGCCCCTCCGGAGATAAAGCTCGATCTTCGTTACGGGGCACCGGTCTCCGATGTCGTCGCTTTTTCGGCGGCGAAACGGAGGACGAAGAAGAAGAGGAATAATAGGTCCTCTTCCGGCGTCTCTTTCCATCCCTCGATGTCGAGGAGGAGTCGGTAGAGTAATCCCTCCGACGTCGATGTCGTCGTCTCGATCGTCGCCTCTCCCTACTATCATCAGAGTCCGACGTGGAGTAATCCCGGCGTCGGTGCTTTTTACGCCTATCGGCGTCGGAAGCCCGCTTGCGCTTACGATGGCGCTTGTTCTTTTTCGCCGGTGGTTCGTCCTCAGGCTCTGACACCGGGCGTCGAGGAGGGTCCGGGCGTCGAGGAGGGTCCGGTCGTCGAGGAGGATCGGACTCGACGGGCTTCACCGGTCTCCTTGGGGAGGACACGGGCGACTTAGCGGTCGGCGATCCCGGAGTAGACGACCGGGATCGAGATGCCCGTCCAGTTAGAATAGGGCTGTCGGGCTGGTCGGTCAGGCCAGAGATAATTCTTCCAATCTGGCTGACCGTAGGAGACCTCTCGACAACGACCAGCGGTTCCTGTCGGTGTGGAAGAGAGGCTCCCGGCTCCGACATGGATTCCCGATCGCGGGATGAGTCTTCTAAGATCGGTGAGGGCAACGAAGTGGAGATAGGTGGGACCACCAAGGTAATCTCCTTCGACTTCGTCCCCGTTTTAACCGACTCTTTCCTCTTTTTCTGGTGTTCCGACGTCGATGGGACTGCGGTATCAGTTGAAGCCGATGAAACCATGGTCTTGGAAGAAGACTTCTTCTTAGACTTGCCCTTAGAGATCTTCTTAGAGGGCTTGTCCGGAGTGGTAGCCGAGGTAGACGGGACCACCCGGATCTCTGAACGTACAGCCGAAGAGGAAGGCGCTACCTCCATAGCAGATGGCTGAGAGGTCGAAAGAGTTTGTTTCCACAGTGAATACTTCAACCGCTGTTGACGGGCTTTCAGGGTAACTTTGGTGAACTGTTTACAGTGTCTGCACTGGGATACCAAATGCGATTCGCCCAGGCAGTACAAACAAAGCGAATGCCCGTCCTGAAAGGGTAGCTTTCTAGAGCACGCGGTGCAGAGACGGAAAGGTCCTCTCCTGGGAGATGGCTTTTCCTTCGGAGGCATAGGGCGGTAGACCAAACCTCTAAGTCGCAGTAGACCAGACTTCCACAGGAATAGAAAGCCCGGTAGACCAGGAGTCAGAAGTGAAGAAATGTGTTCAGCGCGCCTCACAGTAGGAGGTCAATCAGCGGCAATCGAACAAGTCCGGTTGGCGCGTGGCGCCTCAGCAGGAGGCCTAATAGGCCAATTAGGCCAAATTGGCCTGAAGAAAAACGCCAGAAGCTAGAGAAAGGTCAAAATCCAGTCCAAATTCAGGGCAACGACAGGCAGATCAGCGGTATTCAGTCCAAGTCAAGAAGACGAAGAAATACAGAAGAAATCAGCCAAAAACAGGAGCTCTATCCGAGAGGTTCCAACTTTCACAAGCGGAAAAAAGGAACTGAGCCGTTGGCGGGCTGAGCATGCTCAGTGCAGGGCAACCTGAACATTGTTACTTTTCTATTGCAGCTCTAGAAGATTCCGAGAGGCCAGCACAAGTGCTGACTTAACCCATTAGTGTGGATTCATGGAGAACCACGTTGAAGAACAAAATTTACAGGGGAACTGGCTCAACAGTCAGCTTCCTGAATGATCAAACATGTGAGACTTGAGGAAAAACCTGCAGTAATCAATTTACATAAAGCATATTGACTATGCTACCAAACAAGAGAAGAAAAGAATCTTGCCAGAAGATCACAAAATAAATAAGCCTCAGAATTAAAAGGAGCAAAGTGTTCCAGTCTTTGACAAAGCACCAAAACACAACACTCAGGATAACAGCCAGGGATTAAAACCACTGCAATATTTATTTGGAGCTCTGAAATCCAGACAAAAGATGGATAGAAGGGTGATGCTGTTAAAACTCTGCTGTCACCAACAAATCAGACAGGAATGGTAGAAACGGTCATTTTACATACGACACCCACCAACACATTTAACATCAGAGCTTAAAAAAATCTTTCCATTTCTGAAGGTCCTGCACCTAACATTCAGACATCAAGGTGTGTCAAATGGAGCTTAAATTCGCCGTACCGAAATAAATCAGGGCACCTCACCTAAGTACAGAAAAAAAAGTTCATAATATTACATGTGTTGACTAAAGAGAAAAAGCACAAATGGGAATACCAAAATTATTGCAAGAGTTTCCCTGTAAAAGGTTTGAAGCAGGATCAGAGAGCTGCCTATGCCAGGTGGATTCCAAGGATGTCATTATATTTTCTTTCAAATAGCTAAATAGCTACACCAACTATCACTTGCTAGCAAATACATTATACTGCAGTATGCTGATCACATTATTAACCTATGCCACTTGTTTATGGCAAAATTTACTCTTACAGATGACCACCCTATGATACATCTAGCACATCAAAAACAGGATACTAAACTTGAAGTGTTTTGCATTATTCATATTCCTCAAGCACAGGAAGCACCACAACATGACTAAGAATTCACTCATGCACTACTATATTTAGATCTATTGGGGTAATTAATTTCTAAAGAAATTCTAACATACTTTAATAACACTGTCCTACAAAAAGTCACAAATTTATTATGACATACCAAATGCCTTCTAAGTTTACTTATGCCTTTTGTTGTATATCATACATATTGATGCACACCCAGACTGGCGCCTGTAGATTAACAGATGTTGCTGAAATAGAGCTCCACGGCTGCTTTTTAGAGGTGTATTTTGCTGTGGTAAGGACAATCCCTTGGTTGTCCCTACCACAGCAAACAACCTTGTGGCAGTGACACAAAACAGCATACAGGATGGCTTGTCTCCTCCCCAGTCCAGAAGTTCTTTCTGCTCAAGAAAATGAAGTCTGTCTGGCCTCCATCTTAGCCCACTACATTATCTCCAAAGAGGAAAGCCAAATCCAAAACAGGAAACAGCAAGGGCAAACATTTGTGGATTGCAAATCCTTCATCTTTATGAATGTACCTGAATGCTCAAATAATAATAATAATAAAAATAAAACCAACTCCACAATTTTCTGGCAAGCGTGAAGGGACTAACAAGAGGAATACAGCTATAAGCATCATTTATTTATTTATTTATTTATTTATTTATTTATTTATTTGTTTGTTTGTTTGTTTGTTTGTTTGTTTGTTCAACTTATATGTCGCCCACTCTACCCAAAGGTCTCCACTGACAACTGCTCGAGTGAAGCTGATTGCACGTCTTAGAATTTGGATGTGGGGTGGGGGAAGCCACAACATACCCAATTAAGTAAAAAACAAAACAAGCCCCCCAAAAGCAATCTCATTATGAGCAAGGTTTCACAAATTTTGGCTCATCTCCTCAGCTGAACAATGTTACCTAATAGCCAATAAGAGGTCAAGGTTTTTCAATTTCTGCACCAATGAAACCAAATATATGGCCCCATTCCACTCTAAATTTTTTTCGGAGATGGGGCAGCAGATCAAAGTTGCGCATTTGTAGCAAAAACTGCTCTCCAGCCCCCAACACCAAGGATGAGTTGCAGCACAAGATGCAGCTTCATGCCATAATTCTTTAAAAGGCATTATCTGTCTACATATGTTTCCTGAGAAGGGGGGGCAGAGTCCACTATAAGCTTCCTCTGCTTTCAAATTCAAGATATCACTAGTCATCTGTGACCGATGGACTGCATTAGTAAGGACAGAAGCCTCTATTTCCTTCTCTTTCTCTGTGATAAAATCTTTCACAACAACAAAACTCTTGCTTTCTCGGCCAAGTATTTATGATATCAATTAAATTTAAGAAAATTTACCTATTTTTGAAATGTCAAACTAGCTGCGTGACTTTCTGGAGGAGGATAAGAACAGCTTCTATTGAATATCACATCACTTATAACTAAATAGTTACTTCTAGAAATGTACAAGTAAGGAAGTCTTTCAAGTTTTTTTTCTTTTCTTCCAGGTTTGGCACACACAAAAAGGTATGGCCAAGGCACTGACACATCCTACACAACATCATTCTCTAGTATTTTGTTACCAGCCTTGGTAGTTAAGGATTTTGTTGACTGGTCGATTACAGCTTACAGATTATTTTAATATCTCAGGCTCGGCTTTAGCAAAGACTTTTTAAAAAGAAGTTTTTAACTGATCTCAAGTTCAAGGCAGTATCCTACCGAGACATACCTGTAACCTCATTCATTCATCTTCATTATGACATGCAAAGAGCACTGGTTTGAACACTCAAAGATCTGCCTTTGAAAACAAAAAACCAACCAAAACTTAATTTCAACACGGAAATTTCATACTCAATACTTTATTTACACTATTAACTACAGAGGCCAAACTGTGTCATGATCCAAAACACTGACAGTACATTCAAAAGCACTCTAGAGGTGAGAATGGCACAGACGACTGTTGCTCATTCATTGCACTGAAAGGATTTCAGGGATTAGGATTTCTTTTAAAAGCTAAGATGATGTGTAAAAGTCATAACCAGCCTCCTGAAGGGCTTCAAGACGCTTACCGAGCACTCATTCAATAGGAATATTGCCAAATATGTCAGTGCAGTGCTAATTTTTGAAATTGTAACTAAACACATAACACACTTTGGCACATGTATAGTTTATTTGATTTAGTGTTCTGCAATGTTCCTCTTCAATCTCTTGAAGAGGTAATTTTACTCCTCCATTGAAAACATAACTGCTTAATTGGCAAGTATACAAAATATAATTACATTGCATCCAAGTGACAATACTGCTTATGGGAATAGCTCATACTATTCGTACTTTTATCTTTTATTATCATATCTATGTAAAATAATGCTTCTACTTCTGCAACGTGACTCAGGTTTTTCCCCCAAGTCATTCTGATCTATGAATCTATACGGAAATTAAATTAAGTATAAACTAAAGACACACCATGCCCCCCCTTGCCTTTAGCAAGGTCACTACATATTACTCTTCCCTGTCTTATTATCTCAACATGAAGGAGTGTTGTATGAGACTTTTATTATTCAGTCACCACTTTAATAACCCAAGCAGGGTTATTAAACACTGCTGTCTAAAAATGTAGTTTTGACAGGTACATGGATTTCCAGCCAGGTAGGTTCCTCTCCTTTCTGCATATGTGTTGCTCTTTGTAGGACCTCATTTCTGACTCCTAATACCCTAGGCTTGAGTCCAGCTGGTAATCCCAACTGGAGCAAACTCACTGAACACATAGGATTTACTTAAATGTTAACTTTCCATTCAATCAGGAGCAGCATTTGGATTAAGTCTTCACTTCATCCTTCTCTCATCTATATTAACTAGCTTCAGGTAGTTAAAAATGTCTTTTCTTTTTAAAAAAAGGTTTAAATCACAATTTAAATTAAAAACATTGATCTCTAAAATGTAATCATTTAAACAACTTTTAAAAATTTAAATCATGATTTAAATCAAAACCACCCTGACTAGCTCTGCCACACTTCCAGTAATGTACAGTTAGTTTTAATCCAGTTTTGAAGTTAGTTTGTTCAAGTATACTGCATCTACAAGAAGGGGCCATTTGTCCAGATTTGGACATAGCACTGAAATGCAATGAGTGAGACTAATGTTTCCAAATGCCTCTTCATGGCCATGCCCCAAAAAGAGGGGAGGAGGATGCACATACATCCAAGCTTCGCCTAGCCTAATTCTTTTCACCATAAGTGAACTGTCAAAATGCAAGCCACACTTGTTCCAATTACAACTCCCTCCCCTGGAAGCAATCCTTATCCAGCACATGTAAGCAGCCAAGAGCCATTCAAAACATAATTTATGCTTTAGGAGTTGTCACATATAGAGTTTCTGCCAGTAGTTGCAATGCATTGCAGACTTTGTAGTCTTAAAGCTCTGTCCTTTGCATTGAACAAAAGCTAATGACACAAAATTGTAGATTAGTCACCTTAAGGCAAAGCATTTATTGTCCATGACTGGGGAGGAAATGGTTTGCCCTAAAGGTTAATATGTGACATTGAAATATCTCTTGCCATCAAATTTAACACATACATATATACACCGAAAAGCATCAAAATTGAGGGAAGTGGAAAGGAAATGTTTGCAAGGATTAAATGTTTTAAATTTAGCTAATAATGTGTAACACAGTCTGAGGTGAGAGACTTATTCCTCTTCGTCTCAGCTACAACCTACATCAGTTCTCCAAACTGCAGCCTAGGAAGTATACACTCAAAACAACTCTGACAATTTCCTGGAAGAATGTACAGCAAGTGTGAATAATGTATTTGCCTGAATAATATTCCAAATTCCTGCAACTGCAGAATTCAACCCAAACTTGAACTTAACAGCAAACACAAGTTTCCTTTTTACACAGTGAATTTCAAACAAGTTCCGCTAAAAAAAACAATATGGACAGAGGATTTATCGGCAAACACACTTCAGGATTTTGTTATGGTAGAACGCCACTCTATTATAGTTAAGTGACCTCAATTTTAAACTTGTGTTTTCAATCATGTGTAGTGTTTTCACAAGATTACCCCTGGCGCTAGAGACTTTCCAAAGTGGATGACAACTCAAAACACTCCTTCTTTTAAAGCTTAAATTACATAGCACTGAATTTATTCATACAACCACCAGATTTCCTATAATTTGCTCCATTCTTTTTCTATCACCTTTTCAAATAACTCCAAGCAAAATCTGCTTTGACATTTTATATTTGACTGGCATGTTATCTACTATTTTCTTTACCAGTATGTGTCCACAGTGGAATGCACACAGTGTTGATTCTTTAAAGAGTAGGCTGCTCTTGCTGCTACAAGGGATTAAAATATGAGCAAACAAAAATGTAAAGAAAGTAACATATGGTGATTTCTCAACTTACCAACTGGTTCACATGCATGAACTGTCCATTTCTCATTAAAACGAACTCATTCTGAAAATACGCTATATCTCCACACTCAGAAGATCAATACATTCTCATAAATAATGATCCATTATTTTAAAAACAAGGGTGAAGGGGGCTAGAAAGCTTTGAGACTTTCTGTCAGCCAGTGTTGACAATACAAGGTTAGAGGGATCAACCTATCAAACTCAGCTTTCTGCATTTAATGCTTAACAAGAAAATTTAGAATTGTGTATTTGATCAAAAAGGAAGTCTATAAAATGGCAGTTCTATGCAACTTTCAAAAGAGGCATCATTTTTAAAAGACATGGAGACTGGTTCTCAGTCTCAATATTCACAGTCTTTTTAATCACTTGTGCCCTTGTTAGGCTTCAAAAGAAAACCCACTCCACCTACACAATGAAACAGTAACACTCCCAACTCCACATTCATATCAGCTTAGAAGAGGAGGGTTTGTGAACATCTGTGAACCAAATATTAAAGAATTCTTCTTTCTCTACCTAAGTTACTTCAGAAAGATATTGTAAGACTGCCTGGATATCCTTGAAGGAAGACTAGGACACAAACTGTGATTTGTTTGTGCAAAACAAAGTACAGACTAAATGAATATCATTTTAGAATCATGAAGAAAAGTGGGTGGATAAACATCCTCTCTTTGTACTTTGTAATTGGGTATGAATGCCCAAGTATAACAAACACATTCTGTAGCAGTTGTGAAACAGATTATAGCTCTTACCTTTAAAATAGATAAACAATTCATCCCCAAATATTTTGCTTCATGTAAAGGCAAACGCACCTAAACAATCACTTTTTGCTATGGATTCTATACATCTGTACTTTGTAGTCGAGTATCTGTACCTGAAGTTGCCATTAGCAAACTTTATATACTATACATGATTTCTTGAGTTTACAGATCAAAAATCTAAAATGAAGCCAAGTGAACAAAAGCCTGATATGCTCTGCATTTTGTTACAGTAAACCCTTTCTCACTGGGGAACACTAACCTGTATAAAACAACCACAAAAAGCCAGGTCTCTATCAGACAGAATGGAAGCAAGAGCAAAAAGAAGATCAACATAAATACACTTAGGCTTGGCTTCGGTGAGATGTAATTGTTAGTGATGGATTAAGATGCTATACCAAGTGAGGAAGAAATTACGGCCCTCCAATGAGATCTGTAAAGCATCTGGAGGACTACATGTTCCCCACCCTGGGTTACACCAAAAGCTTCATGGAAATGATTCAGTGGAAAAAAATTGAAAGGAACAACATCAAATACTCTGGGTGATATGTCAATCATAAGGAACAGCAAAAAGAAAAAAAAATGATGACTAAGAATAAGGAAGCAAAGGCCGTCACCCTGTTCCGGATAGTTGGAAAGACAAAAGTTAGAAAAACAAAAGTCACAGGCCTCAGAAATATTCTGGGGAAGAGAACAGGAAGTAGATTTTATGCTAGATAACAGAGGGGAGAGAAATTTAGCATAGGGGTTTAAGGAAGGTCTTGAAATGTCATGAATTACAAGGTGAATGATTTTGGCAGTATTTTCTACACAGCTGCGACAGCTGCAATGTGACAATAGGAAAACAAAGTGAAAATCATGATTCTGTATGACTAGAGCATGAACCAAACTTTTGGCCGCAAAGACAAAAATGAATGCCACGTTTTCAGGAAGTTATTCAAGGAGAACTGCCATCTCTTAGCAACAGACTGAACATGGGCAGTAAGGAAGGAGAAATCAAAAATTAAGTCAGTGCTTTAAGTCTGACAAAGAATGTGAATGGCGATGGGTTCAGGGAATATGCAATGAAAGAAAGAACCTGGGCAAGAGGGGGCAATGAAACAACCCAGCAGAAATATCAGTCAGGCAGCTACAGGTAGTGATACAGAATCAGATGGAGGGAAAAATTCTGTGACATACAAGTATAGCTAAGCTTGACTAGTGCACACACATTACCAGTTATTAAGCCAGTCTGGAACAGGCAAGAGGAGAATTAGTCCTTCCAACAAAATAATGAAAACCCAAAGCATGAAGGGCTCAAGAAGGAGACAATTATCAACTATATCAAAAGGGCCAAGTAGAAACCAATTTAGCAGACAAGACACTGGTTCAGCAAGTCTGCATTAGAAGGCAGAAGGCAGGAAGTAACTATAGGTGAGGGGGGGATAAAGAATGAAGGAGAACTCATAGAGTTTGGAAATAAAAGGAACAGGGAGATAGGATAAGTGAAGGGATCTTTTTTGAGTTAGGAGGAATCCTGGCAAATCTGAATGCACACACACAAAAAAGGAACCAGAGAAAAAGAGATTAGTCAATTACATCATCATGAGTAGGAGAATGGCAGTGATGACAACCAGAAGTAGGGAAATGACAGGGTCAAAGGGCATGTGGAGGGGTTAGCTGACAACAGCAGGGTAGTTAGCATGTCATGTTAGACAGGTGAAGTGTTGTAGAAGGTGTGGAAGAAATTGCTGGGAGGGGGTGATGAAGTTGAGAGAGATGAGAGCAGATAATTTAAAAAAATTAAAGGAGAGGACAATTTTTAGCAGAGAGTAAAGGAGGAGGAGATGAGGGATAAGTATTAGTTAAGCATCAAAGACAGGGAAAAGATGCAAAGGATTCCTGGAGCTGCTATAGATCTGGATGTCTATATTCAGCACATGAGAGGAGGAGAAAGGGATGAATTTAGAATGGACAAAATCAGCCAGCTCTTTTGCTCCCTTCTAAAAACATTTAACAAAACAGTGGTAGAAGATAGAAGAATACAGTGGTGCCTGGCTTTATGATTGCCCCACATTATGACGAAACCGCATTACAACAATCTTTTTGCGACCGCAATTGCGACTGCAAAACGATGGTCTGAATAGGGGTTTTTCGCTTTGCGATGATCGGTTCCCTGCTTCGGGAACCAATTCTTCACAAAACAATGATTTTTGGACAGCCGATCAGCGGTTTCAAAATGGCCGCTGGGTAAATAAAATAGCTCCCCACTGTTTTCTGGGACGGATTCCTCGCAAGACAGCCACTGAAAATGGTCGCCCTATGGAGGATCTTCGCTGGATGGTGAGTTTCCAGCCCATTGGAACACATTGAGGGGATTTCAATGCGTTTCAATGGGCTTTTTATTTTCGCATTACGACTTTTTGTTCTACAGCGATTTCTCTGGAACGAATTAATGTCGTAATGCGAGGCACCACTGTACAGCAAAACTGTACCAGAAACACCTTCTTTGTTTATTTTGGAACTGATTTAGCAGGGGAATAAGTAAGTATAATTTACTACAGGTATCTTCAGGACAGAGTTCCAAATAAAGATTACAGTAGGTTTCCACTCCCCTTCTTCCCTTATCATGGTGTGCATTAGGGGTCTATTTAAATAATAATTGGCACACCTTGCTGCCAGTAAACAGCAATTGATTGTTTGACAGCACTAAAGACTTAGAGCCTGCATTACAGCAAATGAGGAGTTCTGTTTCCAGGAGAAAGACTGCACTACCCATTAAACATACATTGCAAAAAGAAAGAAACTGTATTTTAAAACTGTAGTTTGCCTCCTCCAAACTACTGTACCTTCACAGTAATCTTTACCTAACATACATGATCTTCATTGCATCCGATCAAGACCCAGGGAAAAAAATGTGGAGGAATGACGTAAAAAGCACAATATTATATCACTTCCATCTCCCTCGTTGTCTCCTCACCCTGACAAACCCTTGTGACTCTTCAAGTTATTAATCTGCCACATACAGTATCTCCCTTGCAAACAATTATAGAAACATGAAGATCTTTTCTATCGGCTCACCTCATACAGATCTTTACTCCCACCCAGAACTCCACTGGCATTCTATGCAGACGCACCCATGGAAAGAATTCTAGGTTCTGAAAACAAATTTTGCAACTCAAGAATGTCTTAATCCAATTAAAACTCAAAGTTTAATCTGCATATTCATATATATCACAAGCTTCTCTGCGGAGGACTCCAACACCAGTCAAGACAAGACCTTTGTTATATAGTATTTATTACCCTTGACATGGCAGCATACAACAGGTTTCGGAGGAATCTCTAACCCAGCCACTGACAAGATCTGCTTTGCTTCAGCAACAGAGTTGAGCATTTAGGCTAAAGGTGTCTAAACCTCAGCCTTAGAAAATGCCAAGTAACATGAATAAAGAAACACCTGCTTCTAAGCATATATGGGGTGCACTGATCTCATCATCAACACATACAGCCATCACATAAGGTCTGGGATAAAGAGAAGGACTACACTTTTTCATTAAAGTGTGCCAAAATCTGCAGCACTGGCATTCATTTAAATATTTTATCCACATTTCTCTTTTTAAAAAACCCAAGGCAGCCTATATCATTAAAAAGAAACAATATTAAAAGCTACAAACAATAAATTGTTAGACTCTTCAGACAGAAATTAACATTAAAAATCCCCTTCAGTGATTGCTGCCTTGTCATGGCGAAGGGGCTTGAGTAATTCAGAGAAGCTATGGGCTATGCAGTGCAGGGACACACAAGATGGACAGATCATAGTGGAGAGTTCTGACTAAACGCGATCCACCTGGAGCAGGAACTGGCAAGCCACTCCAGTATCTTTGCCAAGAAAACCCCATAAACAGAAACAAAAGGCTAAAAGATATGTATGACACTGGAAGATGAGCCCCTCAGGTCGGAAGGCATCCAACATGCTACTGAGGAAGAGCGGAGGACAAGTACAAGTAGCTCCAGAGCTAATGAAGTGGTTGGGCCAAAGCCGAAAGGACGCTCAGCTGTGGACGTGCCTGGAAGTGAAAGGAAAGTTCAATGCTACAAAGAAAAATACTGCATAGGAACCTGGAATGTAAGATCTATGAACCTCTGTAAGCTGGATGTGGTCAAATAGGAGATGGCAAGAATAAACATTGACATCCTGGGCGTCAGTGAACTAAAATGGACAGGAATGGGTGGATTCAATTCAGACGATCATCATATCTACTATTGTGGGCACGAATCCCATAGAAGAAATGGAGTAGCCCTTGTAGTCAACAAAAGAGTGGGAAAAGCTGTCCTGGGATACAATCTCAAAACTGATAGAATGATTTCGATACAAATCCAAGGCAGACCTTTCAACATCAGAGTAATCAAAGTTTATGCATCAACCACAGATTCTGAAGAGGCTGAAACTGCCCAATTCTATGAAGACTTACAACACCTTCTAGAACTGACACCAAAGAAAGATGTTCTTCTCATTCTAGGGGACTGGAATGCTAAAGTAGGGAGCCAAGAGATAAAAGGAACAACAGGTAAGTTTGGCCTTGGAGTTCAAAATGAAGCAGGGAAAAGGCTAATAGAGTTTTGTCAAGAGAACAAGCTGGTCATCACAAACACTCTTTTCCAACAACACAAGAGGCGACTCTACACATGGATATCTCCAGATGGACAATACCAAAATCAGATTCATTATGTTCTCTGCAGCCAAAGATGGAGAAGCTCTATACAGTCAGCAAAAACAAGACCTGGAGCTGATTGTGGCTCTGATCATTAGCTTCTTATAGCAAAATTCAAGCTTAAACTGAAGAAAGTACGAAAAACCACTGGATTAATCAGGTATAATCTAAACCAAATCCCTTATGAATACACAGTGGAAGTGAAGAACATAAGGAACTAGATTTGGTGGACAGAGTGTCTGAAGAACTATACTGTACAGGAGGCAACAACAAAACCCATCCCAATGAAAAGGAAATGCAAGAAAGCAAAGTGGCTGTCCAAAGAGGCCTTAGAAATAGCAGAGAAGAGAAGGGAAACAAAATGCAAGGGAGATAGGGAAAGTTACAGAAAATTGAACGCAGACTTCCAAAGAATAGCAAGGAGAGACAAGAGGGCCTTCTTAAATGAACAGTGCAAAGAAATAGAGGAAAATAACAGAAATGGAAAAACCAGAGATCTGTTCAAAAAAATTGGAGATATTAAAGGAACATTTTCTGCAAAGATGGACATGATAAAGGACAAAAATGGTAGGGACCTCACAGAAGCAGAAGACATCAAGAAGAGGTGGCAAGAATACACAGAGGAATTATACCAGAAAGATCTGGATGTCCTGGTCCAGTGTTTCTTAACCTTGGGTTACTCAGGTGTTTTTGGATTGCAACTCCCAGAAGCCTTCACCACCAGCTGTGCTGGCTGGGATTTCTGGGAGTTGCAGTTCAAAAACACCTGAGTAACCCAAGGTTAAGAACCAATGTCCTAGACAACCCAGATGTGCTAACCTTGAGCCAGACATCCTGAAGTCAAGTGGGCCTTAGAAAGCACGGCTAACAACAAGGCCAGTGGAAATAAAAGCATTCCAGTTGAACTATTTAAAATCTTAAAAGATGACACTGTTAAGGTGCTACACTCATTATGCCAACAAGTTTGGAAAACTCAGCAGCGGCCAGAGGATTGGAAGAGATCACTCTACACCCCAATCCCAAAGAAGGGCAGTGCCCAAGAATGCTTCAACTATCGTAATTTGCACTCAGTTCATGCGCTAGCAAGGTTATGCTCAAAATCCTCCAAGGTAGACTTCAGCAGTATGTGGACCGAGAACTCCCAGAAGTACAAGCTGGATTTCGAAGGGGCAAAGGAACTAGAGACCAAATTGCTAACATGCATTGGATTATGGAGAAAGCCAGAGTGTTTCAGATAAACATCTACTTCTGCTTCATTGACTACACAAAAGCCTTTGACTGTGTGGACCACAGCAAACTATGGCAAGTCCTTAAAGAAATGGGAGAGCCTGACCACCATATCTGTCTCCTGAGAAATCTATATGTGGGTCTGGAAGCAACAGTTAGAACTGGATATGGAACAACTAGTTGGTTCAAAATTAGGAAAGGAGTACGACAAGGCTGTATACTGTCCCCCTGCCTATTTAACTTATATGCAGAATACATCATGGGAAAGGCAGGACTGGAGGAATCCCAAACTGGAATTAAGATTGCTGGAAGAAATATCAATAACCTCAGATATGCAGACGATACCACTCTGATGGCAAATAGTGAGGAGGAATTAAAGAACCTCATAATGAGGGTGAAAGAGAGCTCGAAAAATGGTCTGGAGCTTAACTAAGATCATGGCCACTGGTCCTATCACCTCCTGGCAAATAGGAGGGGAAGATATGGAGGCAGTGACAGATTTTACTTTCTTGGGCCCCATGATCACTCCAGATTGTGACAGTAGCAACAAAATTAAAAGACACCTGCTTCTTGGGAGGAATAGTGATGACAAACCTAGAGAGCATCTGAAAAAGAAGAGACATCACCTTGCCAACAAAAGTCCGAATAGTCAAAGCTATGGTTTTTCCTGCAGTGATGTATGGAAGTGAGAGCTGGACCATAAAGAAAGCTGACCGCCGAAGAATTGATGCTTTTGAATTGTGGTGCTGGAGGAGGCTCTTGAGAGTCCCCTGCACTGCAAGGAGAACAAACCTATCCATTTTGAAGGAAGTTAACCCTGAGTGCTCACTGGAAGGACAGATCCTGAAGCTGAGGCTCCAATACTTTGGCCATCTCATGAGAAAACTCCCTGGAAAAGACACTGATGTTAGGAAAGTGTGAAGGCAAGAGGAGAAGGGGACATCAGAGGACGAGATTGTTGGACAGGGCTATCGAAGCTACCAACATGAATTTGACCCAGGGCCTGGCATGCTCTGGTCCATGGGGTCACAAAGAGTCGGACATGACTTAATGACTAAACAACAACATTAAAAATAGTTTAAAAGATTGCTAAAGTAGATTTATAAGCAACAAAAGTACGAACAATCCCATTTTTAAAAACCCCTCTTAAGACAACCAGTCACTAAGGGAAACCTTGCCTGAAGAAAAGGTTCTTTGTCTGCTTGCGGAAGGACAGCAAAGACAAGGCCAGTCTAGCCTACCATGAGTTGGAGTTCCATGGTCCAGGAGCAGCAACAGAGAAGGCCTTATCTCATATCCCCACCAAACACACCTCCGAGGGTGACGGGACCAAGAGAAATGCCTCCCTTGACCATCTTAAAATTCAGGCAGGCTTAAGAAGAGATATGCTGTCTTTGAGATCACTTGAACCCAAGGGCTGTATAGGTTAAAACTAGCAATTTGAATTGTGCCCAGAAACAGACTGGCAGCCAATGGAGCTGCTGCAATAGGAGAGTTAGGTAATCCTATAACCAGCTGCAGTTAACAATATAGCTGCAGTTTTAGACCCACTGGAGTTACTCAGCACTTTCCAAAGACAGCCCCACATAGAGCATGTTACAGGAAGGGGTACAGCTGGCATGTTAGTTCTAACTGTGCAAATACACTCCTGGCCACAGCTTAAAACTGGGCATCCAGGCTCAGCAACAAACCCAACAACACACCCAAGCTATGCACCTGTGTTTTCAAGAGGAGTGTAGCCCCATCCAGCAAAAGCTGGATCCTTATTATTCTGATCTACCTTTCAAATGACCAGGACCACCTCTGTTTTGTCTGAATTAAGTTTCAGTTTATTCACCCTTATCCAGTCCATCACTCACACCAGACACCGATCTAGAACTGAAATACTGTACTGTAGCTTCCTTGGATCCAGATGGAAAGGAGAGATAGGGTGTCATTTACAAATCTGTGACACCGAACCCCCAAACTTTGTACAAGCGCTCCCAGCAAGTTTTCACAGCATATCTCTTATTAATCATAGATCACATGGAGGATAAAACAGTACTCTGAGGGACACTGAAAGCCAATGGTCACGGCTGCCAAACAGAAGCCCCCAATACCATCTTTTAAACTGTCCCCTCCAGGAAGGACCAGAGCCACTGTAAAACACTGCCTTCAAGTAGCCTTAACAATAATCAAAATTCCTTTAAGCCTTATTTCATTGCTCTGAAATTGGAAATCATCAACATGGACAGAGGAGGGCTTCACTTTGTAAGTAGCAACATGTGTAAAAAGAGGGTTCCTGGTCATGAATGGGTGCTACAGGTAAGCAGAAACAGAGATTTTTTTCCAGAGTTCTTGCTCATATGTGCAGCCTATGCACAAACAGGACCCTTCAATTCAGACACTTTGCTGTCTGTGTGCACAAAGCAACAAGGGAGATGTAAGGGCTAGTCACTCTATCCATGCAATGTGAGAGCTCAAAACAGCTGAATAGTGCTTTAGAGTGGAATCAGTATGTTTAAGATTAGGTTTGGACATTTCTCTCTCACCAAATGAAATTGTTTGATGGATATTTGCTGACAACGTTACCCTGCCTTTTACAGTCAAATTCATTCTATGCAGAATTTAATTTTATATATATATATAATGTGAAGATGTTCCCACAACATGAACTACAGAAATATTATCTGTACAGCACATAGTCTGACAGAAGATTTGTTTTCACCAACCTTAGCCTGAATAGATGCTTATCTGTAGCCTTCATCTAGGACACAGCACATTTAGGCTGATGCTTTTTAACAATAAGAAGATTATTAGTACTGGAAACCAAGACATGCTCACATACATTATGTTGACACATCCTCTCTACTAAAACGACAGTGTTAAAAATGAAAGCCAGTGGCACTGATCTACTATTATCATGAACTCCTCTTAACTTCCCTCCCCCATTTAGGAAACACAACAGAGCAAAAGGTATAACTTTGCTTTCAAAAGTGATTCATGGCAATGTGACATGGCATTAACTGACATTCTGGAAGTGGAACACCATGAAAAGTCACTCAGCCAGAGGAACTCTGTTAAACTGAACCTAGACAGAAGGACATTATAAAGACAACTGGCTTTAAAAGACGTGTTCTATACTGGTAAACTACAAAGCCATCTTTTAAAAATAAAGGGTTATGGAAAGGAATAGCTGTCTATTGCACCAAGGGCCAATTCAACTTACAGCAACAATGCTTCTACAACATTTACACACCCTGTTCCCTATAGAGAACTAGTAAAGTGTACAGTATAAGACAAAAGGGCTTGTGAAGGCCCAGTCACATGAAACCAAGCACATACATTTGTCCTCCAATGTTTGAAAGATTCTTCACACTTGTTGTGTGAATACATCTGCCATTAGAAAGTGTGAATAACCTCTAAGAGTGTAAATCCACACAGGTTTCCTCAGAATTCAATACTACTGTATTCTAGGTGGCCTTGGGTCCAGAAAGTCTATTTAGGACTGTAGCCTAAGGCTGTGAACCTAAGTACACTGAAACTGAAAACAACTTCAGTCAAAATCAATGCCACAAACTTAGAAGTTCCCAGAATGTCAATGTTTTCCACCTTTTTCTAGAGGTGATTTTTTTTAATATGGGCAATAAAAATGTAACTCCCACTTTCTTATTTTACAAGGTATAAGGGGGGGAAGTGCTAAAACTCTGAAATATCTCTGGCTAACAGACATAAACTTGCCATATAACAAATCCACTGATACAATTTTATTTCATAGAGCATAAATAGATGCTTTTCGCTAAGAACAAAAAAACCAAGGTAAACACAATGAAAACGAAAGAGATGTCCAATTTCTTTACTTGTGGAAATCAATGACTAGGATTATGTCACCAATTGGAAAGGAGATGGACAGGAAGACTAGGGGATGAACAGTCCAGTCATGCAGAAAGGGGTGGAGTATATGTTCAGCCTTTGGACTCCTTGCAACTTTTGCCACCATTAAGAATAAAAACACAGAGAGAGGTTCCATAATGGCCAACCTTTTACTATACTCAATATATTTAGAAGCAAAAATGAGATGAGACTCTTGATTGCTCTCAACCAGAACAACATTACACTGTCCAAGACAAACCAGAATAGAAGAAGGGAGAGGGGCTTAGTTATTGTTTCATTAAATATCAGACTTAACCGTCAGAACAATAATGTGGCAACCAATTCTCTGCCCCCCCCCCGGATGAATCATTCGCCAGTCCAAAATTACTATCTGGATTCTCTCGTGCTGTAGGGAAGTTTTGCACAGTTGAGATTTGTCCAGGATTCTGTACTTTGTTCTCCTCATGGCCTCAACAGCAACAGGTAGGACAAAGGCTTCCTGCTTTAAGGATGCAGTCTTCAGCAGGCAGATGTCAGGGATAAACAGCCCGATGGAGTGATGGAAAGAGGCCCGTGGTTCTGAGTTTCCCCCATGCTGGCAGAGACAGTCTCTGTGGCAGTTAAGTTGCAGCTGAAACCTTTTCTTTCTAACCTCTGACCTAAGGGTCAGCCCTGCCACAGCTGCTAATTAAGGAGAGAGTTCTCTGACAGGCTGTCTGCATTATTTAATTATTATCTGAATTGAAAAAGCGCTGATTAATATTTACCACATAATATCCCAATAAAATAATCCAAGATGGCTTACAATAAAACACACACCCCAGATATCTACACAGGGATCAACACTGAATATCAGTTAACATCAGACCTTATGATCATTAAACTGGACTGAAGCAGTGCTGAGTGAAACAACCTCTTAGCATTCAACTCCTCCAAGGCATCTAGATAGGGCAAACAAATTGAGGGAAATCTAGCACTGTGAAAGTATTTTAAAAAGTTCCATTTTAATATATGCCACAATCATATATAAAATTTCCAGACAGTAAATCCTAAATCACACAATGCAATTTACTCTAAAGTAAAAAAAAATATAGCACTGCACTATTGTTTTAAATGTCAGAAGTTTAAATATATCACAACTTTGATTTGAAAACCAAGAAATGGTCTTGAATTACACTTTGCAAAATCTCACAATATGAATGCTTACAATATTTTGTCATATGAATCAAATGCAGTTCTACCAAACTTATTCCCAAGCCCTTACAAGCATGAACAATTTCAGTCACAAGACAACCTGAAACAGAGCCAAACTAAGGGATGCTGATGGTTGGACTTTATAATCACATGTTTCATTGTCCTCAGCTTATGTTTGATGACACTTCCAAAAGAATCTTCTTTTGAACAACTGTGTTCACTTTATGGGTCCTTCAATGAAACCTCAATACCATGCATTATAATGTAAATCATTTCCACATCTTACCAGTTGCATGAGCCATATGCTCTTCTTCATCCACATCTTCACTAAATGATATACGAATACTCAGATTCCTTACTATCAATGCACAACCCAAACTTTAATATGCATTAAGGTCTACATAGATCTGCCTAGCAGGATATTCAGTAAACATTTTTACAGTCACTTCTTGTCCCACAGAATTTTTGCCACACTTTAAGAAATATTATGTTAAGAAATTTTGCAGAAGTTGTGGGCATTCTCTTAGCCTCAGAAAAGTCCAAAACAGTGTTTCATTCAATATCTTACTAGGTAAAGGTATGTATAACATGAAACAAGTTGGAATCTGGACTGCAAAGACATACTAAGGAGTTTTGAGTGTTTGTATGTACATTTCCATGAACCAAAAAGGAAAATTAGTTAACTTCATCTTTAGTGAAGATGTTTATAACTAAAGTTTTTCCCCCTGAATGACATTTATTACACACTGAAACGAAAACATTATCACTGCAATTGAGATCTACCAAAACCCATGGAAACTTTGGATCCAATCTGTAAAAATTCTCAAAATACATAAGTCAATGAAGAAGCACCAGTAAGTTCCAACTCTGTGGCATACTGCACTACAAGTGTTTGCTTTCATTTATGTGTAATCAACACCAATAATAGTCACTAGTCTTCCCTGCTGTTCTACAGGTAAGGACAAAACACAAAGGGCAATCAAACAAATCTTGCATCTTTTCCAACTTATTTTTCAACAATTAAAACAATGTTGTTAAAGCATAAATGACATCCCTTTATCTTCTTATGGAGGTGCTGCTTTCTTTTGATTTGTCCATGTTACACTACAGTCATGATGCATGGCTGCAGCATTTTCATTTGAATAATGCTGTAATCAACTCTAAGGACTAGAGCGAACCTATTCTAAAAAGCAGTTGCTAATTTTTTAAAAATCACTTGCTGTACTTCTCCTGCCTCAGATAACACAGATCACAAGGAAACAGAAGCCACTGGAATACTTAATCGTTCACGAAATTCATGTTTGGTTTTCAAAAACTGA
The DNA here is from genome assembly GCF_051106095.1 of Pogona vitticeps. Taxonomy (NCBI): domain Eukaryota; kingdom Metazoa; phylum Chordata; class Lepidosauria; order Squamata; family Agamidae; genus Pogona; species Pogona vitticeps. The sequence goes on from NC_135785.1 coordinate 72,643,370, forward strand.
CAAAATTTCCCTGAAAGGGAAGATGAGCTTTTGTAGCCATCTGCCAACTTAGGTTTGGGTCAAAGAACACTCTTATTTGTGGCTGAATTACACACAGCAATAAGCTTTAATCAACACAATTACACTGATAGCAAGTGCTGTAAAGATACCAAGCTTTTAATGCATTTTTAAGATGTCAAACTTATAATCCCTGTGAACAACAACAAAGGCCCTAGTACTGTTTATTCCACAAGAAATGTGCAAGAGATTTGATGCTTTCAGAACTGTACAGACTGATTTCAATTAAAGGACGTCCAGTATAAAATGCCTGTGTAAGTATGAGTTTATGTTATTTCAAAAGGGACAGTGTCATACAGAAGGGATAGTCCGAGAGCACAGAAAAGTCTCAGACAGGTTGTAAGGGCTCAGCTGTAAACGTGTTGTTTCTCGCCAAAAATGCCTTGCCTGAAAAAAAAATCAGTGTGATACACAGAAAAACCGTGTCCAGAGGAGTTGCTAAGGAGCTGATTACTCACTGATGCTTCTCTGTTGATCTGTGTAGAAGGCAACACCTTTCCAAAAGGCTCAGCCATTTCATTTTTTTTAAAAAAATATTGCACTTCAATTCTCTGTTTCAACAGGAGCCAAAGGATGTTTACCACAGCTCCTGTGCTCCAAAGGGAGGGGAGTGTAGGTTGTGTTACAAGGACAGAGGATAAGAGGGTAACAAGTAAAGTGCCAGAGCAGTCCAGATCGGGCCCCCCTCCATTCCCAAATCACCAAGGCAGAAGCCCTGATGAACAATACGTGACGCAAACATCTTTCCTAGCCACTCAGCTCAGGAAAGGAGGGTGATATTTAAAAAAGACCAAAAAAAATTATTATGAAGTCATGAAAGAGGCGGCAAGGAAAAGCGCACTCCAGGCCGCTAGAATGTGCCACTCCAGTAGAGAAAAAATTGGCGGGAGGGGGGGCGCCGCTATTTCTCCACACAGGAGCGTGAAACAAAACAACTGCAAGCCCACTTCGTGAAGGGCACAATGAAGCGGAGCGGAACGCTTCCCAGCAACACAAGAGAACCCCCATTTTTAAAATATAGGGGGACTCTTGAGGGGTCCATCAGCCTTCTCTTTCCCAGATGGCGGTGGTGCCCTTCTGGCAACAGCCCCCCGCCGCCGCCACCTTCCCGCCCCGCCTCCATTCCCGGTTCCCGAAGTGCCGCCGAGACCCATCCCGATTCCGCTTATAACCGTTGCTCATTTCCTCCTTCTCCTCCTCCACCACCCCCCTTTCCCTTTTCTTGCAACTGTTTATTTTACAGGGCTCTTGGCGCGAGATCGCTTTCTCTTTGCCCGTAAAAAAAAAAAAAAAAGAACATGTATGTATTCCACGCCCGTCCTTCTCCGGCTCTAAAAGTACTTTTGGGGGGGGGGGAGAGAAAACAAGAAGAGAGGTGGGGGGGAAGGGGAGGGAAGGAGGAGGAGAGCCCAGACGGATCACACCCACCCGCTTGCAATCGTTTTCGCCTTATCGCGACTTCCAGCAGTCGGAAAACTTTCTCCTGATTGCATTCAAGTGCAGCGGCGAGCTGGAGAGCAAGAGAGAGAGGTGCACCAAACAAGAAGTAGGTTCTCCTCTCCGCAGCCTTTGGAGGAGCAAGCAAGTCTCCCGGCTGAAGTGTGTGAAAACGTCTGTCTCCCTCTCCTCGCTCCCTCTCTTCCTCCAGCCCCCCCCCCTCGATCGCCTCCCCCTTCATTCCTCCTCCCTTTTCTTGGCCGAGACTTTGGCAACGCTGGAAACCGTGGGTTACCCTGCTAATCTGCTGGCAGATGTTGTCCATCACACTCAGTACTAAGTAAACAATGCAGAGCCCAGCAAAACAAAAGATTTCCACTTCACCTCGTTTAACGTCTCTCACTCACTCCCTGCCTAAGCGAAGAGAGATTTTATTTCTGCAAAAAGAAAAAAAAGAGGGGGGATTGAAACAGGAAGGGCACCAACTTATTGTCATTTTTCCCCGGCGCTCACCCCAAGCTTTTCTCCATTCTATGAAGAACAAAAAAAAAAAATCTGATCTTTCTTAGACTTTTTTTTGTTTTGGCAGCGGGAGAGGAAGGAGAGAGAGAGAGAGGAGCGCCCAGCGATCCACTTCGGTCTGATTTGTCCCACCTTGGCTCCCGAACCCCCAGTGCAATCTTAAAACATGCCAAAATATAGCAACCGGGGGTGGGTTGTCCATAACAATCGAAAGGGGAAAGGCGGAATATAACCCAATGCGCGCGCTGCACAACCCTAGATCGCAACGTATTTTTGTTCACACACACACACACACACACACACACCTTGAACACGATCGTACCGGGCAGATCGGGGGGGGGGGGTCAGGAGAGGCACTATTCGCCCGACATTCACGCAGCATCGTGGGGGCGGGAGTTGTACCGAAGGGTCCCTCCAGAAAGATTAAAGCCAGCTAGAGTGGATTGGGGGGGGGGGGGAGTGAACGATGACCAAAGATGTCCTCACATTTCAAGCTTTCCCCTTGTCCTTCCTCTCTCCTCTCCTCTCCCCCCCCCACCCCTCCGGCCCGGTTTTTTTCTTTTCTGGATGGCGCAGTGAAGCGAAAACACATGGACACCAACCAGCACGGGTACAAACATTAACGACTGCAGGTAGGCTCTCAAAAAGAACCGGGGGGGGGGGGGAGAGAGAGAGAGAGAGAGAGAGAGAGAGCGCTGCCGACAGACCAAGCTTGGGAATCAGCCTTGATTTCCTTTCCCTTCCCTTCCCCGCCTGCCCATTTCCCCCGCCTTACCTCCTCGTCGTCGCCGCTTAATGTCCAAAGGGAGCAGCCCCCCCCTCCCCGCGCTCTTTGGCTAAAGCCGTCGCCTGAGCGCGCTCGCTCGCTTTTTTCAGCGCTGCATCTTTTCCCCCCCGCTTCTCCTTCTATCGATCGCCTCCGATCGCTGGCTCCTTCCCCCCCCCTTTTTTTTTGCCGGGGCTCTTGCTCGCCTCTGAGATCCACCTTAAAAAAAATGACACACGCAGCACGCCGCACACAAAAACTTAATCCTCGCCTCCTTCTTCGCCTGGCTCGCCCGCTGCTGCTGCTGCTGCTGCTCCAAGTAAGGATGGATGGGGGGGGGTGCAGAAGGAGGAGGAATGGAGGAGGGGGAAAAATCTAATTGCAACTTGGATTTCCCCCCTCTCTCTTTTCTTTCCTCCCCCCCTCCCCGAAGTCTTTAGTTCAAGTAAAAATAAAAATTTTAAAAATCGAGCAATAACAACAACCGGGAAGGGGGGGGGGTCTCTGCTTTTCTACAGCATTCGCTGCTTCTTCCTCCGTTGTGCTGAGTAGCTAGGAGAGGTAGGGTCTCTCGCTCGCTCGCTCACTCTTCTTTTTTTTTCTTTTTGGGCAATAGGCGGGGTCTCTCTTTGCAAACCAATGACACAAACCCACATGGACCAGCCTCGCCCCCTACAGATACTCTTCACTGCAAATAGGCTTTCTCAGGGGATTAGTGGATCAGCTAAAGTACAAACAGACGCAGCAAGAAAGAAAGGGGGGGAAAGGAGGAGGGGATGCAGGGAGGGGGGGCAAGTAGAGGAAGGAGGAGCGTCTCTTGGACCGCACTCTCTCTCCCGTCCCTCTCTCTCTCTCCCCCCCCCACGCACCCACCCCCGCCAGCGCTTGGTTTTCCTCCCGTTTTCGACTTTCGCGGCTCCAAGTTGGCAGGACTTGAAAGAGAGAGCAACGTTCGCAAAACGGGAAGGAACCGCAATGGGAAGTGCCGGTCGTGCCCAGGAGAGAAGGCAAAGGGCGATTGTGTCTTGGGCACGAATCCCAGAACGAAACAAAAAAGCTCGCATCTCTTGGACCCGCGTCTCCAAGGGTGTGTGTGTCTAAGAAGGCGCCCGAATCGGGGCCAGTTTGGTTTCGCGCGTATTTCCCCCCCAACCCACTCCAGTAGGTCGTCGGTCCTCGATTCCGGAGCCTGCGAGTTCCCCCCCCCCCCGTGCTCCCTGCGGAGCGGTTCGTGACGAGAACCAGGCGGCGGTACCATCCTTGGGGAAACACAGCTTAACTCCTTCGGAGTAAATCCTGCCGAATCTTACGGAATGATCGGGTGGGGCGCCGAATATCGGGCGAAGCACTCGCGAACGGAAGCGCTGTTTACTAGAGCACACTTACTCTTGAGTATGTGGCCCGATAAAAACATATCACCAGCTGTGTCAGAAAAAAAACCGAGACATGCCTTGTTTTGCGTTCTAATCCCTCGTTTAAATACGTGTGCACCTACAGTTCTTTTTATCAGTCTTCATACTCCGGGGTCCAGACGTGTTGAGGAGTGTTTGGGGTTCATCTACTGACAAATTTAAGAGGCTGCATGTGGAATGACTATACTGTAGTTAGCTTTTTCTTACCCGGGTGTCCTGTAATTTAACTTGGGGCTTACTCTACAGGGACCTAGTGTTGCCCACAGAAAAGCACGAGAGACCGACCTCTTGTACTGCTGATAATATTAATAATACTCTTAGAACTATAAAGCTGAAAAGGACTCTATGGATCATCAGTCCAGCCCCTGTCGAGGAGGCACAGTGGGGAATCAAAATCCCAACCTCTGGCTCCACAACCAAATTTGTTTTAAAATGGCAATTTCAGCAGGTTTAACTTGTGATATTAGTGGCACCTGCTAAAATTCTCTTCCAAGTATTTTAGAAAGCTACCAGAATTCTGTGTTTTAATATGGCCACCCTACTCCCAAGGAAATATTCATAAGACTGCAATCTCAGACTGATTTTGGTAGTTCCAGAAGACATTAAATGTGAATAAAACCATACCCTCATAGTTTCATGAGGAAGTCTCTTGGGCAGAATTAGAGACATCCAGTTACAAGATGTTAAACAATTATATGTTGTGTCATAGTGAGTGCATTTTCATCCCATTTTAACAGTGCCTTCAGGCAAGTGCCACCCAGTTAGTAATGTTTTTCATAGTGTCTGAGTTTTGCAGCTTTAACTTATTTGGGGATATTTTAGATGATGTGATTTCCTCCACTTTCAGCTGAACACAGTAGCCCACACCCGTGCTGAAGCTAAAATTGCCCCCCCCCATTGAGACCACTCTGTGCAGATTTCCAGAAGCTGGTGTTTATTTGAATGTACAACTCTTTGATCACTGAGTTGCTTCCATCCCATACAAAGTACATGCATGTTGAAATGAAGGTTGCAGAACCTTGTGATACAGGCCACCTGTCCTGATGACATATTGAAGACAAAGGAGCTGACATGGACACCCCACAAAGCACTAAATTCGATTCGAATACCGTGCACTCACATTCAGTCCTCAAATGATGAAGTCTTCAAACAATGGAGCCTGTTAGCCCTGTCATTCTTACTTTTTCCTTAGTCCAAAGATGTGGGCAGGTGGCAATCTTACCTTTTCCTCTCCTTTTTTGCAACATAATCTACTTTTCCTTGTATTTCTTTTTTACTTGCTTTGCTAGCAACAAAACAACACTTCTAGGTGAAATCTGAACCTTCGTAAACTACTAACCTTTTGGAATTGGTATTAATATTTGAGCTTGTTGTCTGTGAAATTATACAATAGAAGCCGACAGTACACTCCACATTTGATTGCTGGTCATTTCTAGTTCTGATTGTGAAACTTACCAGATATGAATTTTTACTACTGAAAATGATATAACTCACTAAAGAGATAGGTCCCATGGAAATATTTCCAAATAAGTGTTTTTGGCATGGCACTACCCATGTTAGATCTTAGGTGCAGTAACTGTGTTCACTGCTTTTCAGTTTATCAGTATATTCTACCCAAGGTATCTAAACAACAGCAATACAGTAATTGGGGAGGGGGGTCAGAGTAAAGAACAGGTTTCTGCTACCCTAAAAATGATAGTAACACAACTACAGCTCCAATGGTATACAGCAGCTGGAGACAACCAGGTACAGTAGTATTTAGCACCACTCCAGAGTGGTGATGTAATACAGTAATAAAAACTGAATTCTAATAGAAACTGAAGCCCAGTGGAAGTTGGTCCATTAGAATAAATTGGACAAAGTCCTACTGTACTTCATTTTCAGGCTAGCTCCCTTTCTTCTGTGTGCATGTTGAACACTTTCTGTCCCATATCTGTGTGTATAAATAACCTACCTTGGGCTCCTACCTGTGCTGTGCCTGCTGGTCCACCAACCATAGTGGGTACCACCTGCCACTGCTAAAGCCCCCTTCAGATTTCTTTCCACTTGATCATCATAATCCAATTGACAAGAAGAACAGGGATCATTGAGGGACCCCACTCATAGAGACAATTCACCCCTCTTCAGGTGGTTCCCGTGCAACATACAGATGGCAAATAGGGCAGAGCCAGTGGGTATCCCTATTGCCTATGCCTTATCTGTCATGCAAAAGCAGGAAGGCATCTTAATAAAGAGACATTCTTTATTGGTAGTTTCCCTCCAGGGTTCAGAACCCTTGGAATGAGTTCATGGGTACTGTATAGCCAGTCAAGGTTGAAACCCCAGAGCTTTTTGAGTAATGAGAATATAATATCTATCACACACACTCCATCCCTCTGAGCTTCATGCAAAAGCAAAGCAAAAGCAAAGCGTGCTGCTTATATACTGCCCCATAGTGATTCAAGCACTCTCTGGGCGGTTTACAAGTTAATTATGCAGGCTACACATTGCCTCCCTAGCAAGCTGGGTACTCATTTTACCGACCTCGGAAGGATAGAAGGCTGAATCAACCTTGAGCCAGCTACCTGGGATTGAACCCCAGGTCGTGAGCACAGTTTTGGCTGCAGTACAGAAGTGTAACCACTGTGCCATGAGGCTCTTACAATAGCAGGTAGAGAAACTGATGTTCCCAGGAAAAGTATTTTCTTGCACTCTACCCACCCCATCATTATGGAAAGTAATTGAAGTGCTTTGGTCATGAATGGGCAATTAAAAGCCATTCATTTTACAAAAGATCTGCTCTCCCCTTGTCAATATGTACTTCCAGATTTAACACTACCTCACTGGTTGTGGGGAAATGTAATCATATGAAACATGTTCCCTTTTACCAGGCAGTTCCTTCCACCCTGTGGATTGTAGTCAGAGCCAACAAGGCCTAGACACCAGGGACAGCAAGTGTGGCCCTGCTTTCTTATCCCACAAAGTTACATACAATCATGTGAAGAAGAATGCCTGAAGGACAGTCATCTGTTGTTATGTTGTACTGAGTCACAAATAGGATTTTCAAGGTATGTGAGATTTTTAAGGAGTGATTTTACCAGTGCCATTACTCCCAGTGAGGTTCCAAGGACAGGCAGGGATTTAAATTCAGGTCTTCCCAAGTCCTACTTCAGCACTTTTTTCACGCTGGTTCTTGAAAGGGGCCTTATTTGAAAGTGAACCCAATGGTATTTGTTTCTGCACCAGCTTGCAGTGTACAAGGAGTATATTAATACAGTGGCAACAGTTTCATTGGCAAGCAATCTGATAACATCGCAATTCAAAGTGCTGGTTATGATCTGTGGACTATAAAGCCCTATATGACTTGGGTCTCTCTATCTGAAGGACTGTGTGTTCCCTTATGAGCCTGCCCAGGCTTTGAGACATTTGTGAGAGGTCCTCCTTTTGTGCCCATTGTTTTCTGAGGCACAAAGACCTGAAGAACTTCCTTCTTGTTTCTTTCTGCTAACAGATGATGACCATTTTATTCCAACAGGCTTTTGGCATTGAGGTCTTTGAACGGCTGCTGTTTTAAATTGTTATGCTTTTGTTTGTTTTATAGTTTAATTCTCTTTATTTACTGTATGTTAACGGTTACTTCTCATGTCACGTTTATGGGAGAAAGAGAGATTATAAATCAAATTTTAAAAATATGTGCTAAAGATTAGATTACTATTCCAATGCTGCTGGTTATGTGGTTTCGTATGCATGGGCATTTCTGGAAAGGAATGATCTGCTGTCAATCCATAGCAGGAAATTCAGATATCATGATTACCCTGGAATGTGGTCTTGTAAACATTCTTGACAGAAGTTGGGTACTTTATGTGGCACAATAAACTCTCGATAAATCCAGCATGGGAACATCCTATAGTTAATTTTGTGTGACAGCATTTGATAACCGTGCCATAATTTTGTGGCAGCTGACCGCTGATGACAGCTGTTGATTTTGCAGAGTATGTCAAAGCTAGCAACCACGTCCATGCCATGTTCCGCTACCATCTCTTTGCTACACATATACAGCATGGGAAGGAAACATTCCTCTGAAATCTCATGTTTATATATGGGACTGTTTGCTCATTATGTTGGGCTTAAAATGCTAAAATAGGGGAAGCTGAGAAAAATGTGACAGAAATGTAAAATATTTTCTTATAATTTTTGTATGGAAAATTAGGACACCCGGTGTGGTGTAGTGGGAAAAGACCAGAGTTCAAATCCCTGTTCAGACATGGAAGCTCACTGGAGCAGAACTAGTAAAACCACACCTTAAATATCTCATTTACCTTGAAAGCCCTATTAGTATCACTATAAGTCAATTCTGACTTTATGGCACTTAACAAATGGAAAATTAAATCTGATCTAGTTGTAGTGTCTAGCAATATACACTAGAACAATTGTTCTTATTCTTTTGTACCTAAGGCTCCATCAGTCAGTCACTGTGTCAAAGGATCTGGATTCTACCATAATAGAAACAAAAGTCCCTGTTTATGCATTTACAGGCATTCCATTGTTATAACTATCACTTATGGATAGTTTGGGGGATGCAAAAATGTCAGTAGTGCTGCTGAAAGTAAAAATATGCAAACAAAAATAATTCCATTAGGGTTTGAAAATTGTAATAGTACTTTGTTACTATGATGATGTGAAACACAAATAGAATAATGAAGTCTAGTATTATTTGAATTAAATGTTATTACTATGCCTAACCCCTTCCTCACAAACCAAAATTAATAATTCCATAATTTCATGTTGGATTGCAATTTTGGGTTGCATCAGTAGCTAAGAAGCACTGTACTACAGTATTCACTCCAAGTTTTTGGCATACATTGTTGATCCTACCCTCTAGCTCACTGTTCCTCTCTTCTTCCATTTCCTCTCTTTTCCTCAATTGTGGTAGGTACCTGAGGGACGTGGTGGCGTTGCGGGTTAAACCGCAGAAGCCTCTGTGCTGTAAGGTCTGTAGATCTTCAGCTGTAAGATCGAATCCACGTGGCGGAGTGAGCTCCCGTCACTTGTCCCAGCTCCTGCCAACCTAGTGGTTTGAAAGCATGCAAATGCGAGTAGATAAATAGGGACCACCTAGGTGGGAAGGTAACAGTGTTCCGTGTCTAAGTCACAGTGGCCACGTGACCACCGAAGATTGTCTTCAGACAAATGCTGGCTCTGTGGCTTGGAAACAAGGATGAGCACTGCCCCCTAGAGTTGAACATGACTGGACAAAATTGTCAAGGTGAACCTTTACCTTTACCTTACCTGGAGATGAAGAAAGAGGGACGAGTACACACTATATGCTGTTAGTTACAATGTACTGTGGCAGTGAGAGAGCATGGCCTTTGCGCCTGGAGGAGTTAAGTGAACAGAAGAAAATAGGCGAACTGAATGAAATCCCAAACGGATTGGGACCACTACCCCATGGAAGCAATACATTTGCTTACCAACTAGATGAGCAGCACCGTCCTGACAAATGTCTAAAATTTTCACAATGCTAATGAAATATATATTATATTTGATGTTCTGCATTGTTAGTGTTCAGTGGAGGACAGATAAAAACTATTAATTATTCAGCTACTTCATCATAATTCAGTGTCATCACAGTATTTTTTTAGTTTATGATATGGTCTCAAACATGCTTATGTGCTTGTTTATAAAGAGCTGTTTGTGGAATGTATGCTATTGGAAAAATCAATAATAACTATAATTAATAATGAGTTGTGTTTGTGGTATGAACAGAGAGGCCTGTGTTGAACTCTCAAAGAAAACAAAAAACAGCAAATTCATAAGTGGCTCCGTGCTAGGCTGGCTTGTAAAGGTATCAGTTAACACATGATAAATGTTGTGATTTTAGCATGTGCCAGGTGAACTTGATCTTTTCACACATTTTTAAAACCTCATGGAGCAGCATAAAAAGCGTCTCTCCTCAAAGAAAGTGGGCAACTGTTGTGAGCTATTTCAAGGTTTAAGACATCACCAATGAGAAACAAGGTATGTCAAGTTGGGTCCCTGCCTTCAACAGGGGTTGCCAAGCTGTTGTTAGATGTAAGGCAGGAGGAGGTTTGGCAGACAGCTGCTCCTGTCATGGTTCTGCACTGATTAGAGAAGCTCCACCTGACAAACTTTGCCATGGCATGAAGCTACTAAAGGCATGTCAGCTTCCTTTATACCAGATGTTGGCAGTTCTAGCTCCTTCCCTCAGCTATATAGTCCCCTCTGCCTCTTATAAAGCAAGGAGATTATATTTGCTTGCTCTTTTCTCATTCTTATGAGATTGTGGCCATCAAAATTTGCACTGCTGCCTTTGGGGAGGAAATCTTTTCTTAATTCTGCTAGGGAGGTGGGAAGTTAGAGACTACAAAACATGAACAGCTGCAGTCTGAGAGTTCCAGAAATACTGGCTAATAAATTCTGCATCCATGCCACTGTGAAAGTAAGTTGTATCATTCCAAGAGGCATGGTTAAAATAGAGAAATAGCCTCCCACACAATAATTTTAACCATTAACTGTGCTGTGCCATGATAATATATTTAGAGAACTCTTAAGGGGGGAAAAAGAAAGCATTTTGCAGTTAGAAAAAGGTACTGTTTTGTATGTTTCTCCACTAATACTGGGTGTTGGGAGACAGCATGTCCTGTTTGTTTTTAGTTCCAGGTATTACAACTTGTTCTTGTTCTTCCATTAGCCACCCTTTTATTTCTCCTCCAGCTTCTGCTCTCCAAAGATAGCTTTTTGGAGATGTAGTTGCACACCATATATAAGGAAATACATAATCACCTACAGTAAGCCAGAGTTCTTATTTCATTCAATCAAGAAGCATACAGACTAATGTTTTCCTTATCCAAAGGATGAGGTGAGACTGAGTAGGTCTCGTCACACTTGTCTCTCCACCAAATTCCAGATCTCTCTGACAGCAGTCTTTTTAGGAATGCGAATGTGTAGATATACAGTATTTGTATTCTTTGTGTAGGCCTGTGTTGCTTAAGAGAATGCAGGTAACTGGGCCTGTCCCCTTGGTCTATATGTTACTTCAGAGAATGCAGATGAGAGCAAATATAAATCCTATTGAGGTCTTACACAATCTAGCATTGTGATCACACCTGGACAGTCCTTCCATCAGCATTTTCCACGTTCAGACGCATGTCTGGAAAAAAAAGTTTCTGCTCCCATTTAGACCCTCCATGGTTCTTGTTCATGAGGAAGGCCTGTACTCCTTAGACATGGCATTTAACATGTCAAGAAAGTAACAGTGGAGGGTGTGCACATAGGGGCTTCTCTAAGCATGCTCACAACACTGGCCTGTATAAGGCTGGAACATGCGAAGTAAATGCCCCCTTCATGTACGAAATTAGTATGTTAATATAAAGGCTGCTCTGGTCTAGCCTCGTTAACATCCAGCTTCATTATGTACAAGGAGTTTTTGAGGCTCCGGGGAGACATTCAGTCATAATTACTTAGCAGTCCTTCAAGGAAGGCTGTATCATATAATTTTTTTAAAGGTGCAGGTTGGCTTTTAGGATTACCCAGTCCCGCTTGAGAACATGCAGAGCCTTTAAAAACTGCCTGTCATGATTTCTCTTACATAAGATGCTAGGAAGTTTTTTCAGACTTTTCTCTCAGCCTTTGTGTTTTGTGTCTAGTTTATTTAAGAAGCAACCACGTCCAACTGTTGACTTGAATAGAAAAGGAATGAAAACAAAGTAATATTAAGAATCACAACAAAGAGAGCTTTCTTAACAATACAGTCCCAATACTTTCTGCAAGTACATTCAGGCTACAGTTTCCTCGAGCCTCATTCACATGATGTAACAGACAAAGGAAAGTTCATGTTTATGTTGTTCTGTCTTTCTGTGAGCAGATTATATTATATAGGCTATGGAACACACTCTCTCAGGAAAATCAGGATGGCCCCTTCCTTTTTATCCTTCCGAAAAAAGCTAAAGACCCATCTCTTCAGGTCGGCTTTTAACAATTATAATTGGATCCCTGAACCTCATTTTAGCAGATAATTTTAATGTCATCATGTTTTAATCTTTTAATTGTATTTTAAATCATAGATTGTTTAATTTGTCTTTTAATATATAACTTATTTTGTTTTTAAATTGTGTGAATTTTAATATTGTGAACCACTTTGGGTCCCTTGTTGGGAGAAATGAGGCATCATCATCATCATCATCATTCTTTGTTCTGCTTTTGGCCTCTGTATCAATGTTTTTTAAAATGTGCATTGTTGTGTATTTTATAGATTCTGTGCTTTGATTTTTTTAAAAAAATTATTCTGCTGCATGTTGCTCAGAAACTGAAAAAAATGAATCAAATAAAGCCTCACAAGAAGACCAGGTCCTTTTCTTATGTCAGACACTTTGCAAAGCTAACCATGTGGACTGTAGTAGTCACAGGGTACCAAGGAGTGAAACATCTTGCCTGTGTATTCCTGTAGGATTGGATTTACTGGGATAGATTGTATTTCAAAAAACAAAGGTATCTGTGATTTCTGAAAATGAAATCCATTTCAAGAAGACAGGGGTAAAGGAAACATGGTCAAGCTCAAAAATTAGGATCTTGAGTGTATAGAAAATCAACCCTGGTCTTACTCTTTTGAAAAAAGTAAGAATAGCTTTGGGAACTATGATTTTGAGTGTGGAAGAAACTAAAATAGGATCCTTAAAGCCTTTCCTTGCCAATTGTTTTTCCGCTCTGTATTGAGTTGTCCAATAGCTCTCTCCTGTCAATACCAAGTGCATTTTATTTTAACACAGCAACAGTGGAAATGTACTGTCCAAGGAAAACAAAACTATCATTCCTGTCAGAATATTTGTTTAATACCTGTATCTAAAATGAAAAATTAATGGATAAGCCTTCACCTGAGGGGCAAGTATAAGAAGTGAATGGAGTGGCAAGTCATCAAGGAAGATAGCAACAGTGATTTCATGCATTGGTAATATCTGAAACAAATTATTTTAATGCTTTCTAGGCAGGGCTGTCCTTGAGGTCAGTACAGAAACTTCAGCGGGTCCAAAATGTGGCCAGACTGATCACAGTTAGCAAAAGGTATGGACTCATACCTTGGGACATGGTGGCACTGCGGGTTAAGCCTCTGTGCTGCAAGGTCAGAAGACCAAGCAGTCATGAGATTGAATCCATGCGAGGGAGTGAGCTCCCGTCGCTTGTCCCAGCTCCTGCCAACCTAGCAGTTCGAAAGCATGTAAAAATGCAAGTAGATAAATAGGTACCACCATGGTGGGAAGGTAACAGAGTCCCGTGTCTAGTCACGCTGGCCACGTGACCATGGAAACTGTATTCGGACAAACGCTGGCTCTACAGCTTGGAAACGGGAATGATCTCCACGCCTTAGAGTCAGAAATGACTGGACTAAATGTCAAGGGGAACTTTTACCTTTACCTTTATGGACTCATATCTCCACTCTTGGCACATCTCTATTGGCTTCTTGTTAATTTCCATGCCCAATTCAAGGTGCTGGTCACCACCTACAAAGCCCTTTAGAGTTAAGGACCCGCTGGAATATCTCTCCTACGAAACAGCTACCCACACCACCCGCACTTTATAGTCCAATGATGTTTAAAATGGTAACACTTAAGGAGTCCAAAAGAGTGAGTTTCAAGAATCAGACTTTTTTTTTTGCTTATTGTCCCATACCTCCAGAATAAAGTTCCAACAGAGGTTTGGCAGGCATCTTCCCTTTCAGTTTTTAAGAAAATAGTTAAAACAGAATTATTTAAAGCTGCTTTTTATTAGTTCTTATTACTTTAGCTGTCAGACATTGTTTTTGTTTACTTTTTAAAGCTTTATCATTTTTTATATTTATCTGTCTATTGTATTGTATTATTTTTTAAATAGTATTTACCATATCTATGTTGTGAACAGCACAGAGAGGGCTTGCACTATACAAGTTGAAATATTAAATAAAATAGATAAATACTGTTATGTGGATTTGTAGCTGAATGACAGGCTGTACCCCAAGAGTACTTCATCATCCTGGAGGGAACTGACACTAGGGTGCTGTAGGGTTCTGTGATGGACATAATGTTGTTCCAGATCTTTACAAATGACTTGGATGAGAGTATGGATATACTCATCAAATTTGTCACGGATACCAAACTTGTAGGGGTAGCTAATATTCCAGAAGACATCCTAGATGACCTAACCAGGTTGGAGAATAGGGCCAAAATAATTTTCTGTATGGAAAAATGTAGTGTCCTGGAAACCAAACCCTGTGAGGAATCTCGTACCTATCCAGTCTTAGGGAACCGGGTATGTTTAGTCTATGGAAGAGAAGACTCAGAGACAATACCCAGAGACCTCTGGGTAGTTTGGGCAGCATATAAATTGAATAAATAAAATAAATATGATAGCTACCTGCAAATGTTTGAAGGCTGCCTTGTGGGAGATGGAACAAGCTTTTTTTCCCCTGTAGTCACAGAGGGTAGGACTGAAGTAATGGATTCAAATGATAAGAAACCAGGTTTCACCTCAATCCTAGAAAATACTTCTTGAGAAGAAGAGCTGTTGGACAATGGAATTGAACTGCTTCTCAGCATGGTGGAGTCTCCTTCATTTAAACTTTTAAACAGAGATGGCCACCTGCCAAGAATGCTTTGGGCTGTGGATTTTTAACTTTAGCAGAGCATTGGGTGTTATCAAGGCACTGGATCATTGGAATCCCTTCCAGCTCTACAGTTCTATGAGTCTATGAACTGTTGTTTGAGCTACAGCTGGATCAGACGTACAACACGATCTCTATTGGGAAGTAAATGGCAGCTTAGTTCATTGGGATTTACTATGCTATAAGTAGGTACAGAGTTGTAGCCAAAACTCAGATCCTATTTTCAGTGGAAAATTGTCTTAAAACGGTAATAAAGAGACTGCTGTTTATTATGTGCATGTTTCTTTCTCCTGCACTGAAAAATTGCAGCTAGCTTTAGACTGGTCAGCAACTGCAGGAAGTACTTCAAGATCAAAATATATGATTTGCAGGGGTGATTGAAATATTTGCAATTAAATCTCAGATACGAGAGATGCATCAAAATTATAAAACTGTTTATTAATTATATCATAGTTATCACTGCACATGAAAATTTAAATATACACACATTCTCTCTGTCTCTCTGTCTGTCTCTCTCTCTCTCGAGAGAAAACCAGAGAAAACCAGAGTAATGTAGTAGTGTCAGAGTAGGACTCCAGAGACTAGGACTTCAAATCCCTATTCAGCCATAGGAACTCCCTGGGTGGTAGCAATGAAAAACCACTCCTTGGACAGCTGTCATATCTTGAAAACTCTATTAAGGTCACATAAAGTGATTTGACAGCAGATAAGAGCAATAGTACTCTACAGAGAAAACTGTTCTTCCAAACATTAATAAATGTATGGTGCATTTTCTGTAAAGGGTGGTGAAGGATCCACCAAATATCAATTTTGTTACCTGCAGTATCACCTGCAGTATTTATATCCTAGGGACCAGAATTGGATGGCACTGCTGCATTTCTGTCCCATTTGTGAACATCTAATTGACACCTTGGTGGCCTCTGTGGGAACAGATTGGTGGACTAAATAGGGTTTGATCCCTTGTTCTTATAAACAAAGGATAATCTCAGAACATGTTAAAATTACTCAATAGAGATGGTTGTGTTGTGCTCAGTTGCAAAATGGATGCTGCTTTTGCCAAAAGATTGAAACTAAACTATGCAATTTTTTTAAATAAAATAATCTCCAGGTCAATTCTTTTCTTTCTCTGTCTCCAGATTGGTTTTCATTGTGGAAACAGTGATGGAGATAAGATGCCTATGCTTTGTTCTGACCTTTTAAAAGTTTAAACTCATTGAATAAATTAAAACTGAAAAATACACTTAGCTGTTATAAGCATCTACACTCAGCCTTGAGACTAAGCTAGTGCTGGAAATGTAGGATTTATCTGGATTTGTAAAAAAAATGTCAGACAGTGTTAATTTTTAGTGCTAAATCCACTTAGCATCCAGTTGGCACTAGATGCCCACTCCTCTAGCATAATGGCTGGATTCACCATTGACTAAGATAGACCATAAGAGAAAAATCCATAATAGTGACCATCAGTGTAATTTTGGTTTTCAGTAAGTGATTATATGCTTCTCTTGGGTTTCCAAGTAGGACCATCAGTGCACATTTGCACATCATCTTAGGAAGATCAGTCTGGCTCAGCCTAGAAAGGGAAGCATGTTATTCAGGCCTTGTAGAAGGAGTAAGCTTTGAGGAATGGGAAAGAAATACATAAGAGTCCACCCCATGAAGCCTTTTCCAGTCGTGTTAATATGCTCTAAGCCCAATATTCAGTGCACACCCAATAGGGAAAAAAAGTACACAATTCTCAGCTGAACCATAATCAACTAGTGGTCATGCTGGCTGACTGATGCTAGTTTTTATCCTAACTAGACACTTTTCTAAGTTTTGGTCCTGAAGACTGGTTAGTATGAAGTTTTAAAATCTCATCTGTGTTCTTAAAGCAGCTCCTTTAGAGTAGCTTTTATAAGCAGGGATTTTTTCCCAGCCCAATTTTCCCCAACCCTATTTTATTGCCATGTATTTATTTATTCATTTACCTGTTGTGTTGTTTGTTTGATGTGTACACTTTTAAAACTCCATCATTTTATTCCTAATAATTATCTATGCAAATAGAATTTGCATCATATATCTTTAAATGTGTTTGAATATTTGCAAAGGCCTTTGGCCATAAGCAATAACAGTTTTATTGGCAATCATAAATTATAAGGGTCTTGAGCAGGCCAGTTCCCCACTCTTCCTATGTTTCTGTGCTGACCAGACTGGCATACAGATCTGTATATAAATCACTCTTAGTACAGTTTGGTTTGAACCAAATGATGGCATCCATACACGTTTCTAGTTCAGTCAAACCATCCTGCCCCTTCAAGAGCTGGCACACACCTTTTTGACACAGTGCATGGGCATGTATTCTTTTTGGTATGATTCAGCATAATACTAATTGTTGTAAGCCGCCCAGAGACCTTTGGGTAGCGTGGGCGGCATATAAGTTAAATAAATAAACAAACAAACAAACAAATAGCTCATTATGTAGCCTGTGCAAACAGTTAGCTAACACTCAAATGGAGCTATGGGCAGCATTAACTGAGGACACAAATCTTTGATGTATTAGATGGATAGTGCGGCTTAAAGGGAACGTGGAGAAACACCATCTTCTATTTTCATTTTCTTTTAAAAAATTTTCCCTAAACACTGCAGCAAAATTCTAATACCATGCTGAGTGGATGCATTTCTCTTTGGATATGTCACAAATTTTATTTAACGGAAGGAAGGTACTGTAGTCAGCTGAAGAAAAGATGGGGAAGGGGCTATGTCAACTCCATAGGCATCACCCCCCAACAGCCAGCGCACCCTGGCAGAGCTCCTGTCTCTCCAACCTTCACCCTTTGCATTGCAGCTGTCTTCAGCTATTGTTGCTGCCGCTTCCTTACTCTGAAGTGAACTGGGTAGACCTACAAGTAAACCAAGTAATCCTTGCTCAAGAGTGAACCAGTGATCCGTGACCTGTATAGACCCTTCTCATGAGAAAATAAATGTTTCCAGTGTGAACGGAAAGCTTGCTCAAGTGAGAAATAAAATACATTGTACTGAAGATAAGAACTTTTTAAGCACGCACCAGACTGCTCCAAATCCCCGTCTGGACAGGCTCCGTGTTTCTTTTGAGCAGCTTGTTTTCAACTGACATCCAAACAATGCATATTTCAACTGCCTTCAGCTATAAATGGAATTGATGGTTACACATTTATTCAACTTAAATAAGTTCTTAAAGGGGAGGAACTTACTAGCTGTAAAACTTTGGGAGACTGGTTTGGATGCAAAGAAAAGCATTGTTCAGAGATACCACATCTAAAGTTGGAATAGCTGCAATGACATTCAACCTGTAGGAGAAAAGTCATTTATTTTTTCTGATACCTGGTTTCTTTCTTTCTTAAAGTACCATCACCATTCTATAAGCTCAGGGGTTCTCTCAGCCAGTTTTGGGTTCCTGAAACTGATTTTTTAAAAACTATTTAATGTACAAGCTTTTGTACTTCCTGTTATCTAGGAAATCAGTTGAATATACAGAAACCATCCCCTTATTTTCTGAGAGCCAATGTGGTGTAAATGCATAGTGTGATGCAGTAGGACTGAGAAGACCTGGATCAAGTCCCCATACTGCTGTGGAAACTCATGGGAAAGGGGTGGCACTACACTGGTGAAAGCATACCTTAAAGATCTCACATACCTTGAAAATGCAATGAGGGTCACTGTAACTCAAATGGGACTTGATGGCACATCACACACACACACACACACTTTTTAAAATTTTGAGTTAACATCCTGTCTGTTCCAAACACACACACACACACTTTTTTAAATTTTGAGTTAACATCCTGTCTGTTCCAAATTGGAAAGTACTCTCTCATCTGAGTTTGTATTATAGTGTCTATCTGATTTCCTCATTTTATCCCCCAGACACATTGAAAGGCTGGTTTTCAGTGGGCAGAATGCAAGTCTCAAACAGCCTAGAAAGAAATAGATGATAAAATTTCTGTTTGTTCCTGCATGAGGTTGCTCTTGGTCATACCTATCTGCCAAGGCATACCTTTCTGCAAACTATGTGCTTTTCAAATTATTTCTCACAATCTGCAGAAGAACAAGCTTTCTTAAAATAATCTCATTTGCATATACAAATATAGACATAGAAGTTGTAAAGATTATGGGGTTGTGTTGCTCAAGAATATGCCAAGTTTGATTTCCATGATGCTAGTAGTAAGCAAAGTCCCCAAGATAGTCTGAGCTGCAGGCTGGTACAGAATGCATTCAAATTATATTACTAACACTACTTCAACAACCAATTCCCAAAACAAATGATTCCTTTCAAAATGAAATATGCTCATCTATGAATTGGGACAAGTTATTTAATTAGCACATAGATTGATCTAATGTATTTTTTGCTATGGTTCTGCTTTTACATACTCTGCTTATTTAGCATCAAAGCCTGTAGAGTTAGAGAACTAGATTTTGGCTGTATCTCCATGAGTCACACTAGTTTAAAGATGTCTGATATTCTTTATCAAATGTCACACTTTCCCCCAGCCGGCAAATGCATTCTTTTCAAGAAAAAGGGGGAGAAAGGTTATACATGGAAAACCTGCTGAATTGAATCATTGGGAAGAGACAGGAAACATGTATTACTTCTGCCTTTCTACAAATAGCTAACTGTACATTGGTGGCGAATGCTCAAAATCACTGCTTTTTGAAAATGCAAGTAAAAAGGCTTGCAGACACTTTGAAAAATGTGTCTTTTGGCAATTCTTGCTTTCTGGTGACAATGAAAATATATTTTTCTTTTTAGTTTTCCTCCTATCAGTTTTGTATTTTTTGAACAAGCCCAGACAACAGAAATACCTTATGAAACATGTGCATACAATAGGTGAAATCTATCCCAATGGTATCGAGTCAACAGACTTAATACTTAAGCATATACATTTTTGAAATATCTCCCATTAATGCTTCCAAGAAAATTGCACAGATAATCCTTCTGTCGATCCATTCAGTTTAAAGGTTGATGGATCTGCAGTTTTGATAAGTATGCCAAGTGTTCCTAAACAAACAGTTAGAGATATGTTATGGATACTCCCTGTCTATAAAAGCTCTACTTCCTTCAAGTTCAATGGTTCTGCCGCTTGTTTGAGGACTGCTTAATCAACAGAAGGAATCAATTTACTATTGTGTCTTAGTGATGCAGACAGTATCAGGTAATGAAATGGCTTTAAAACCTTTTACTGCAAACACCTGCACTCAGACAGAACCCTCCCTATCCAATAGCCAACACAGAGTCCCTGAAATCTCCAATTTATACTGAAGGGGGAGCAAAGAAAATAAGTAAGTGCAATATGAAATAACTGCCCCACGGACAATAGTATTTAAGAGTTTATATCAGGATCAACTACCACACAAACAGAGTATTGCCAACTGGCCCAGGTCTTTGGATCAAGTATAGGGGGCCTTGTACAAAAGAGAACAGGCTTTACAGGCTGTAGAAGCAGCTTCAGCCATTTCCACCAAAGTAAACTGTCTTCACATTTATGTGTGTAAATTCAAGCAGGGAAGCATCATCTCTCAAGGGGAAGATATGTAGGCTATCTCGACTTCTTGAGGACCGTGTTTGTTTTGTTTTGTTTGTTTGTTTATGCATCCTTATGCATGTTGGAAGAAAGTTTTATGGGCAGCTTAGAATAAACAAATATTTAAATGTAAAACAGAATATAAAACTATTGGTCAAATGTAAGGAACTATGATAACAGAATGAAAAACTACACCATTAATTAAAACTCCTGATGAACAGAAATATCTTCTTCTGACATCAATTCCTTCAGGATATGATATTAGAAAAGTTTTCTGGAAAAGCTGTTTCATAATTAGGGAGTCTGTTAAAAAACCTATTTTACTGTTATTTTTCTGACTCCATTTAGCAGGGGTACACTGAACAGCACCACAGATTCACAAAACCAGAAAAGACTCCATGAATCATCAAGTCAAACATCCTGCTGAAGCTGGAAATCCACAACTGGAACATTCTTAAGAGGTAGTCATCCAATCTAACGTCTTGTTTTAAAAACCATTAATGAAGGAGAGTCCACCACCTTCTAAGGTAGTCTACAACACTGCCTAACAACTCTTATTGCCTGGATTGTTTTCCTGATGTTTAGTCAATGCCTCATTTTTTTGAATCCATTAGTTTTTGTTTCACCTTCTAGCTTGTTCCATCTTCAATGTGAAGGAGATCTTAAGGGTCAAGTAGTTAAATAAGGCAAGAGAAGCTATCAGTCTGGATTGAAATTGTTAGAGTTTCAAAGATTAAACTCAACCCTTTCAGCCATAAATAGAAACAGACTGGGAATCAGGGCAGCTGACCTAGCAATGGCATAATGTGGTCAAACCACCCAGTTCCAGTCTGTGTTTTCACTGGCAGAAGGGTGAATAGGTAAACCCCGAAATCACTATCAGCATTCTGCTACAGGCAGCTGAGCCCATAGAAAGAAATCCAAAGTCAACCACATGGGGAAAGCCCTGGGGACCTACACTCTGCTAATACTGAGAAGGTGGAAGGAAACAAAAGGTACATTCCTTTCCATTTAGTTTTAATTAAGTTTGCTGTTAACAATTTTGTTGCAATTACAATTAGAAATACCTCATTTTGCACATCTTGAGCATTAGAGGAAATAATGTTATTTCCCAACAAAGACTACTACCTTTTAATATAATTGACAGAACACTGTTGTGGGTCCTATATAATATTCATTGCTGATTTTCAATTTATAGCTTAGATAAGGAGAACAGTGAGTAACTTATGTAGCAATTCAGCGGATTTTTATGTATGTCTTTTCCTATATTTCATGATTTGGATAACCTGAGCCAAGGCATACAGCCCATTACTTTATTAAAAACAAGAAATAATTACTGATAAACTCATGGAAAGCTCATAATCTAGCTAAACAATATAGTTTCAGAAAAAGATGGGAACACACAAAGATTTGGAATTGGATCTACTGTACACTTGTTTGTAGTTTAGTCCATTGAAATCAACATGAAAACTGATCCGCCTTGATTTCAGTGGGAACAAAAGGCCAGCTGGGATATCATTAGAAGTAGAACTTCCTTAAGAGGAAAAAGATGTTTGTTGCTTCTTCTAAAACAATATTACCTTAATCCCCACTTGGCAGATTAGCCTGGTTGTATTTTGTCTTGGGGGACCTAAAACGTCTGACTTCCCAGTTCTCAGTAACTACTGCTGAAAAAAACACAACTCACAATATCAGATATAACTAGCTAGTCCCTGATATACTCTTCTTGGGCAAGATACTGGAGCAGGTGGTAGCTTTCTGGATGCGATAGATTATCCATCTGGATTCATGTCAGGTTATGGAACTTTGATCACCTTGGTAGATCATCTACACCACTGGTTCTTAACCTTGGGTTACTCAGGAGTTTTGGACTGCAACTCCCAGAAGCCTTCACCACCAGCTGTCCTGGCTGGGGTTTCTGGGAGTTGCAGTTCAGAAGCATCCGAGTAACAAAGGTTAAGAACCACTGATCTACACCAGTGGTCCCCAACCTTGGGCCTCCAGATGTTCTTGAACTACAACTCCCAGAAGCCTTCACCTCCACCTCTGGTGGCCAGGATTTCTGGGAGTTGAAGTCCAAGAACATCTGGAGGCCCAAGGTTGGGGACCACTGATCTACACCATGAACTCACTGTGGGGAATGCGCTCCTGCTGGATCTTTTGGAACTCTTGGTAGTTTTCAGTTCTATATATGATGGTATATTTATGAGGCATCTTTCTGTAATGTGTGTTGGAGGCAGTATTTTAGTTCCATTTCTTTTTGGTATTCTAGTGTGGTGTAATGGATAGAATGATGAACTAGGACTCTGGAAAACAGGGTTCGAATCTCCACTTGACCATGGAAACTCACTGCGGGAATGGAACTAGTAAAACCACTCCTTAAATATCTCACTGATTTTGAAAGCCCTATTAGGGTCGCTGTAAGCTGATTCCAATTTGACAGCACAGAACACACCCACACCAGTTCTTTGTAGAGATAAGTTCAGAAAGTGGTACTAGGGGATTCCTGTTCAGTGGTCTAGCCATTAACTTGTGGGGTTCCTCAGGTTTCTGTTCTATCCTCCATGCTGTTTAGTGTATGAAACAGGTTGTCTAGAGCTTGGTTTCAGTGCCACCTCCGTGTGAATGACACACAACTCTGTCTTTCCCTTCCATCCAAATCCAAGGAAGCTGTTTGGGCTCCAGGCCAGTGTAATTAACAGATTGCATGATGGCAAACAGTCAAAAACCAGAAAATGGGGTCCATCCTGTAGATGGGGTTACAGTTCTCTGAAAACTCAAGTTTGCTGCTTGAATGTCATCTTGTACTGTACTCACCTTTAAGCTTGGATGCCCAGGTCTTGGTAGTGGCCAGGACTGCATTTGCATCATTAAAACCAGTGCATAAAACCAGTGCATCAGCTATGTCAATTCCTGGTGATGTTTAATGAGGCCACAGCAACACATCTATTAGTTCTATCTTATTTGGATAACTATAAATCATTCTATGTGAGTTTACCTTTGGAATCTTCAGCAGGTCCAAGATACTGAGCAACTGATTCTGGAGAGAATGAAAATGCCTTGTTATGATAGTCCCAAATGTAACTCAAAGTGCTGCTTATGATCCATAAAGCCCTAAATGACTTAGAACCAGCTACGTAAATGTTTTCCCCTTGGCTTTCTGGTCTTCTGTAGTATTTTTTTTTCTCTCAGCCCCACCACCTTCACAGGAATCTGAGAACACAATGGAGGTCCTTTTTGGTGGCTGCTGCCAGAATGCAGAATTCTCTCCTAAGGGAGGCCAAGCTGGTCCTCTCATAGCTATCCTTCCACTTTTCTGTTTAGGAAGGCTTTTGGCAAGTATTTACCTACAAAGGAAAGAGTTTTATGAATGGGTATTAATACACTTTTAAATGTGTTTTTCTATATTTTTAAATTGTTTTCATTTAGTTGTTATTTAATGTTTAGTTTAATTGATTTTTGAATATAGTAACATATTGTACTTTAACTGACTTCTGTCTTTAAAAAAAGCTATGAGCTCCCTTGAGTCCCTGTATTGGCAGAAAACTTGGGTATAACCAGACTGAATGAATACATTGCTGAAACACTGTCCTTAATCTATTTGCTACCCCCAGTGAGGATAGGTCTGTTGAATTATCGGCTGACTGGTAAGTCAACACTTAGGTAAATTTCACTGGATGTAGTCTATTCTAGAAAAGCAAATGTATTTAGACCACCAACTCCTGCCTTCACTTCCCTATTCCCAAGGGGCTGCCCAAAGCAGATGGTTTTACTTACAGGTATCAAAAGTTACTTCTCTCGATTATGGCTTCCAAAAATCCTCCAGTGGGACTGGTAGATTTGAAAGTTGCAATCCAAACTGCAGCCTTTCAAGATTTTGCCTTCTTGCATGGCTAAGCTAGCCAGATCCACTGGAAAGAGAATTTCCATACACTTCCATGTTTTTAGATGGCTGTTCATTTATAAACTCATTCCAGCCAGCTATGTTCCTTTTGGTGCATTATTTCTCTCATGCTCAGTCTTATAAAGGTATGCTTGAATAGCTTCTCCTTATATCCTAGCCATCAGCGTGACTATTTGATCTCTACAGGTTTTTGCCGGTTTAATTTCAGTTTTCACTCAAACCTGCTCTATCTATTGTTGGCTGATTAGCAACAACTATGCCATTTGCATACAAGTGATCATGAAATTGCAGAGTCTGCAGCATTCTCTGCCCTTTCAGTTTATTTCTATTTCTGGCTTTGGTTTATACATGTCCTATAAATAGGAGCAAATCATGGAAATCAAAAGTGTTCAATTAATTTTCTGTAGCAGATATTTTTTACAGCTAGACTGGAAAAAAAAAGCCAAGAACAGGTCCCAGTGGGGTGTAGGGGACTGGAGTAAAGGAGGAAATTTGAGTCCAAAATCATGCTCAGTTCTTGACTTTTGGACAGATCCCTACCACAGAACCTGTTCTTCCTCACAGAGTTGTGTGGAGAAGAAAACACTACACTGAGCTCCTTGGAGGTGGGGCAGAATTCAGATTCTGGACAAGGCACAATAATTGGAAATTAAGAAGACACCAATGTGTAAAGGGCCAGAATGGTATTATCCTAGGAATTAATCATGTGCAAATTGGCTGAAAGACGACATTAAGGAACTCATGGGAAGAGAGAGATTTGGAACAAAGTGATAGATCCCAGTAAATAATTTGGAATATTTTTTAAAATGTCAACATGAAAAGGAATTGCTAGCATGAGTGTTAAATCCATTAACAGCTACATGCTCCACACCCTCAGACCTCTTATTTCTTTACCATCAAGCCATATCACATTTAAGACTTAAACTAGCTTTTCCAAAAAATGATGTATAATGTGAATCGACAGCCTGTATAAAGCAACATACAGTCAGTTTTTCTGCTACCTACATTCCCATGTTTACAACATTGGATAAGAAAGGCCTAGTGAAAGTGGTTCACTTATTACTAATCTCAAAAATAGACTACTGTAATACATTCTGTCTAGGGCTGCCTTTGAACGCACTACAGAAGCTCCAGGAAGCAAAATATGTAGCCAGACTGATTTTGGGGAGTAACAAATTCAGTCATATTCTATCTTGGAGCACCTTCATTGGGTTCCTTTCAGTTTCCTTGCTCAATTTGAAATTCTGGTTATGGCCTATAAAGCTCTTAACAGTTTAGGACCTTGATACTTGTTGGAACAGCTCTCTCAGAAATCAGCTACTCGTTTCACCCAGTCTTCTCAATCCATGCTGCTAAAAGTGGCCACACCAAGGGAGGCCAAAAAGGCGACAATAAGGAACCAGGCCTTCTTGGTAGTGGCTCCCAATCTTTGGAATAAGCTTTTAATTGAGGTACATTAGGCTCCTTCTCTCCTGATATTCAGGAAATTAGTGAAGACAGAGTTATATAAAGCTACTTTCAATAACTTATCCCTCAGGTGCTGTTAATACTAATTTATTTTTCTTGTAATTTATTTTTGTATTAATTTTAGATTGGTGAACTGCCATATTGGTTGTATTATATGAGGTTATGTGGACGGTTGAGTTTTATTTTATAAACCACTCAGAGCAGTGTTTTCACAAAAGGTATAGAGTATAAATAAAATTAAATAAATAAATAAATAAATAAACACTAACATTTGGTACAAATACTGTAGTACATTCAGCATTCAACACCATGTTTTATTAACTAGAAAACTATATGCTTGCATGGTCTATCTCTTTAAATAATGTGCAATATAAAGATGGGCAGCACATATAGCCTTTTGTTATATTTTCTGCATACCTGTGATTTTAGGTCAGGTACCTATCCTATTTCATATATGACCAAAGCCTTTTTGAGTAGAGTGATTAGTAGTAGGAACAAGGGTTTAAAAAATAGATAGCAACCTAGAATTCATGGTGATAATACAGTCATACAGGCATTGTGGGTAGAAGATGTCAGGTGTAATTTGTACTGAACAATATTCAGAGGCTACCTCACAGGGTGATGGTATGAAATACATACCATTTCCTTCTAAGCAATGCATGAATGCTATACCAACGTTGATGGAGACTATGCTACCTTCCCTGTAATATGAAAGATAATGGTGGGCAGCAGCTTCAGTTACCTCAGAGAATTCATGCCTCTGGTGTGAACCTGATATAAAAGTCATCTAGTGGGAAAGGCAGGTGAACGGGAATGATTGTGGTTGGTCAACAAAGAGACAGGAGTGAACAATGAGAAGGAAGTAGTTAGGTCATTGAGGGTAGATTGCTAGGGAGAGAGGAAGGGAAGATTGTGAAAAGTTTTGAGAAAATGGGGGCTGCCTCAACAATTCTACTCACAGACCTACAAGTTGCTTTTTTGTTTTCTTATGCTCTGGGGTAGTGACCCTCTGGAAATTACAACTCCTACAGTTCTTTATCACTGGCCATAGAAGCTGGGGATTCTGGGAGTTGCCCAAAATATCTGGCATCTCCAAGGTTCATCACCCCAGCTTTGATTATGCTCATCTTTCGTGTTCACCCCCAATATTTTGATTCTTCAGTCAAAGAATCTGTCATAATCTGACAACTATCCACATGTCCACATTTTACCTAATAGCTCCCTGCCAGGTTCTTACCATAACGCTCCCTCATTTCTAGCTCATTTCTAGCTGGTTTCTTAAGGGTTTGTACCAGAATGTGAAAGCAATATTTGGATCCTGCTATTTGTAAATTGAACGTCCTTGTTATAGAAAAAAAGAGCAGATGTGCACTGTTTTTTTCAGGCAGAAGACACATTGCTAGTATTTGAATCCAGTCATCCCTGGAAATATTTTATTTTACATAGGCATGTGTAACTTCGCTAAACAAATCAAATATTACAAATATTATATTAAGTATTAATGTAACCATCCAACAGTATCTATGGTAATTGTGGCAGTTTCCTTTGAATGTCTTCTTTTCCCACACATGAGGTTTATTTACTGTAATGTAATACATCTTGAGGGAATGTTGTGAGCAGATATTAGCAATTAACTCATTAATCTAAAAATCACAATTTTTGCAATTAATAGAGCAACGCACAGGCACTCTAATTACAAACTCTGTACAAAAGGCCAGTCTCATAGGGAACACAGAGTCCCTAATTAGCCAGGAATTCAAAGAGAGAGAAAATAGAGATGTTGGGGGTCAGACAGCAAAAGATGTGAATACACTGTGAAATGAAGTCAGTGCTTGGCCTGCAAGGAACAACCAGTACATCTCAAATACCATGATTGTTAGAATTGCACTGCCACTGCTCATCACACTTCTTTTTATTTCAGATTTACTGGGTTTTTATTGTCCTGGACCTACTTTGTGTGCTTCTGGTAGATATTTATGAAAAATTTAACCTGTTAGCTCCACAAACTAACACTGAAAACACTGACAAACACCTATACAAATATTCAGTAGAGAGAAGAGAGAAGAGAAATGTTCTTTAAGAGTCCTCCATGCAATTGACTTCCATTTAGGGGCAATACCCATTGCAGGGTATGAGATGTGAGATGTGAGTTTCCAGGGCAATGTATTATTTGTAAAATGGAAGCCACAGTTTTCTTCGTGGTGACAGTCCAGGCATTATGAGGAAATGCAACTTCCTCACAATGGAATGCTTGGTCTAGGATTTGAGGAGCAAAGCACTTTCAGTTGGTCATCCTGTTTGAGTGGGCCCACCTTTTGCCACTACTTCTTCAGCGGAGCTTGTAGTAGTAACTTTTAAGGTTTACAGATTGCAGAGTCCCTCAGCTAGCAAGGCTAAAAGGACCTTTTCAAAGCTATGTTCCCACATGATTCTGACCAATTCACCATGGGTGCCTAAAAGGGAGAGTATAAAGTGATTAAAGGAAGCTGCTACTTCTCTTCATTCTTCTTAGTACAGAAACTTCTTAGAGGAGTCCATGGTCGACTCAATGACTACAAAGTGCCCAAGTCTTGTGGCTGCAAAACAAATCTAAATCATCACCTCACCACCACCCTGCTTGACAGCTGGTATGAGGTGTTTGTGCTGATACTTTGTGTTATGTTTTCGCAAAACATGGTGCTGTGCATTATGGCCAGACATCTCCACTTTGGGCTTGTCTGTCCAAAGTATATTGTTCCAGAAGTCTTGTGTTTTCTTCAGATGCAACCTGGCAAACCTACGCCATGCTGCCATGTTCTTTTTAGAGAGAAGAGGCTTTCTTCTGGCAACCCTTCCAAACAAACCATACTTGTTCAGTCTTTTTCTAATTATACTATCATGAATTTTAATCTTTAACATGTGGACTGAGGCCTGTAGAGTCTGAGATGTAACTTTTCCCCCCCACATTTTCTCTGAGCATTGCACTGTCTGACCTTGGAGTGAATTTGCCTAGACGTTCACGTCTGGGAAGATTGGCAACTGTTTTGAATGTTTTCCACTTGTGGATAATCTACCTCACTGTAGAATGATGGACTTTAAATTGTTTAAATTGTAGAATGATGGACTTTAAATGATCTTCTAACCCTTCCCAAATTGATGGTCAGCAACAACTGCTTCTCTGCTATCATTGCTGATGTGTTTCCTCTTTGGCATTGTGTTAACACATGCCTGAATGCTGCAGACCAGCAAACTGCTAAATCTCCAGCTTTTATAGGGGTGGTCACATTTGCTGATGATAAATTATTCAAGGGTATTTGATTAGCAGCACCTGGCTGCTACGTAGCCTCTTAATTCCTATTGAACCAGTAAAGGTGTACTTAGTTTTTTACACATGACTTATCCATTTTGGCTTTATTTTTGTTTATTATTTCCTGATACCAAAAACCCTCGAGTTTGAGGAATAGGTACTTTCTTTTTCCCATGACTGTACATATATACATGCAGATAAAGCTGCTTTATACAGAGGTCAGTAGTTTGTCCGTGTATTTAGTATTGTCTGCTCTAATTGGCAGCAGCTCTCTGTAATCTCCAGTAGAAGTCTTTACTGGCACATGGATGTGATCTAAAGTAAAAGAAATTAGGGATTTAAGTGGAAATGCAATGCAGTGAGGAAGACATATAAACTGAAAATGGATAATAACACAGTAGTCAAAATATAAGAAATGGCACAGGAATTAAATCCACAGCTTGGGAAACTTAGTTTTTTAAATGGCAGTGCAACCAGAATTTCCCAGTCAATATGGCCACTGGATAAGGTAGTTAGTGGATTTGGGGAACAATGTTTTTCTCTAAAAAGTACTGTAACCCTTCCAATATCTGATTGGGCATTCCTTTCACATAAAGGGAAGCTTGTGTGCATGGAGCGGGTTTCCCTTTACACACATGGCTGGCCAACATGAAGATAGTGAGACTTGCAGGTATGTGGGAATGAAACCAGTGGATGCTGTCTCTCCTCCCTCCAGTTGTTCAGCCACAGTATGGCTATAATCACAACACAGTTCCAGTTCATTGGAAGACTGTCTTTAAGTATGTTTAATAAGTAGGCCCTGTATATAGAAACCCAAGACTACTAGGCAGCCTCAGTGATCCAAATACTCTTAAAAGTCTTGAAACCTTACCAAATTCTTTTGTAATTATATTTTTTACCACTTACAGCAGCTTTCAAGTAATTGCTGTAGCATAATTAATGAAAAAGTTGGGGTGTAGGCATTTTGCCCTGAGAATAGGCAGCACTAAAGAGGTGTTCAAGAATATTTACTTTTTCACACTACAGCTGGATTATTGGTTTTTTTTTTTTTTTTAGAAATGTGCAATTTAGGTCTGATGTATTTTTTTAATAACAGGATTTCTGAGACAAAGCAATAAACAAGTTATTATTAATATATATCTCGTAATAACTGGTTGGTTCTGAGTTGATGAAAAGGGTGAGTTTTTGATCATCAAACTATTCTATAGGAAAAGATCCTGGCAAAATGCTGAGAGTGGAATTTGCTGTGTTTCTGCACATAAAGGTCCAGGAGCAGTTAGTCAAACTGGGAAAATCTAGGGTTTGGGGTTTTTTTTAAAAAAAAAACCTGGTCTGAATTTAGTGGTTTCATTCATTTAGGGCTTCTCTTGGGATTGTGGTGTTTGTCTTATTGTTTTTTGGGTCATTTACATACTGACCTGTTTGACAGAGAGAAAATATGCTGCTTTATGCATTATGTTGCTGTACAGGTTCACATGGACATTATTGATTTTATTGGAAATCAGTCCGATGTGGAGTGCAATATAAATAAATGTTGTTGTTGTCGTTACAGATCCCGCCCACATTTGTATCCAGCTACACCCAATTTGGGTCTGGGTTTACTCACTAATGTCTGTGCCCTCTCACTTGACTTTTCCTGTTGATCAATGGCTTTAGATAGGAAATAGCTCCTCTACCCCACTTTAGAGTAACAGTCCTATTCATGTCTACTGAGAAGTAAGTTTCTCAGTATTTAGACTGCAACATATATATACACACATACTATGATAGTTCCTCCTCACACCTCATTGCCCATGTGATCTGTTATTTTTATGTAACATCAAAATGCTTCTGATTTACAGCAACCCTAGTAGGGTTTTGGGATTTGTGAGATGTTCAAGGAGTGATTTATCATTGCTACCTCTGTTAGGATCCCACAATTTAGCAGGGATTTGAACGCAGGTCTCCTGAGTCCTAGTCTGACACTCTGTCCACTACATAACATTGACTCTTGCAAATGGCCTGCTGTTTACACTTCAGACTATCATTAAACATTTCTGAACCATCTTGAGCTCTGTGAATAGAAGAAACAAGATAAATACAAGTAAATAATTAGAAATGGTCTCAAAAATATGTGAAACTATACGTCATGATATCCTAACTTCATTCATTATTTTTTTAATGATAACATAATTCGGGCACTTGTTTGTTACATCATGACCATATAACAGCCTGTAGTAGTTTACCCATAGTTACATGACAGAGGGACAAAAGGGGAGTTAATATACTGTATGTCTAAAACTCTTTTTGTTACTGTCATATTATTAACTTCCATATGCACACTAAATTTTATCTGGATGAAGTATTGGAATAATAAGGTTTCAATATATTTTAGAAGTAATTAATCTTCTCAGGGAGAAAACATCTTTTAAAGTGCTAGTAAAATATCTGTAAAATATTAATCAGGAATGAAATGAGCTAAATGTGGATTACTGGAAAGAATCAAATGCAAATGAAATATGACCACCTAGCAGTAGGCACCCCTCCAAGGGCTCTTAACCCATCACTGAAACTCCACCCCAGGCAAGTCAATATGTTTTATATCTAAGAAGGGGAATCTTAATTAAGGTACCAGTTTGTATGCATACATGTGTCCAGGAATATCACTTGCAAAGAAATGAATAGAAAGATAGTATTTGAGATAATGAACAAATTTATATGAAGTGTGCTGTCTTGAGGGAAGATGATTTTTAAAAAGTCGACAAGTCTCAGGTGAAAGTTATTGGAATAACAAAAACATATTGCCTATGTACCTAATGGTTTAAGTTAGATTAAAAACCATAACTTATGTGAAAATATTCCATCTAGTACACTAGAGGTTAAACATAGTTCATAGTAGCTATCTCAGTTCAACTGCTTTTCCCTTGTCTCTGAAAAGTATATTAAACATAATTTCCTGAAAAGTAACTGAGATCATTATATAGGTTCTTGCCAACTGAGAGAAATTGTTTGAATGTTTAAAAGTAAGTAATATGAATGCTGGCGCATACATAGCTAAATATTATTATTGTTTATTTACTCTGTGATGATACATTGTGAACACATTAATACTCCATTTAGAACACACTTATCTGCAATAACTCAGGAAGAGATTTACTGGACGAGACCAAATTTTTGTCATTTTCTGGAAGCCTCTATCTTCATATAAATTAGGCATGAGTAAAACATGCTTCTGGTGCATTTTTCCATGTAAATTGAGCTCGTCAAACGATGTCGTTCCCCAATAAGAATACAGTTAGCTAATGTACCATTGGGGAATCCCTCTTATTCCATGGGTAAAATTCTAAGGATCACATGTAAACAGTAGGTAGGACGAAATCCATACATGCAATTCACACGCATCTATCCAGGCATATATGCATGCATACGTATTGTCCCAGCTGTGTTTTCCTCTCTCAAAAGATCTCCTTTGAAGGCCAGTCAGCTTTTTCAAAAATCCTATTGACTTCAATTAGAGGCTGTTCCCAACACTCACTAACTGCTGTGGTGGTGAGCTGGAACTGAGGGTCAAGGTAAGGAGGAGGAGCAACAGCAACACCACACTCAGCTGAAGCAGTTGAGCAAGGAGCGCAATTTAGTTTAAGACTGAAGGAGCACTCTAGTTTTCAAGGGGTACAACAATTAGATCAGATCAAAGCTGGAAGGAAAGAAATAATGCGTGAAAAACGTGAAACAACACCAATCACAATAGAGCAGGTGAATTGTAGCATGGTAAAGAACCAGTAAAATTATAATGAGTCCATAGATATAGATGCTGATGAAAAAGGTCTCCAGCCCCCCAGAAAACCCTGAAGGATGAGTTCACCCACAGCTGGCAAACTGAACTAGGCCTGTCTCTTCACAAATTGAAGCCAGGGTCCCATGAGTAATAATCATCATGCCAAATAAAGCCAGTGGAAGCCAGGCAGAATATTGACACTGGCTTGAATCTCAGTCATGCTAACAATGTCTGTATTAGGCTGAGCGCCCAGTATAGCAAGAACCGGGCAGCTTTCAGATCATGAAGTTTGCACAGTCTTTCATTACTAGAAGTGGAACACCATCTCTTATAGTAACACTAACAAATGATCAGACCAATTTTTAATAAAAAGTGTAGAGTTAACAATAGTTAATTCTTCTCCCTGTCCTGAGCCGGAATTAGTTTTATCAATACTTGCTCAAACTCTTGGAGTGGTCAGTTGGAAGCTGCCTGAGCACACTGAAGTTCTGAGACAACCCAGTGGGGAATTTTCATGCAGCCTTTACTGAATGTGAGTGCTGGTCATGAGAATATTACAAAGATCTCTTATGGATCAGGCCAAAACACTTTCTAGTCCAGCACTCTGAGTCCTATGGAGGTGAACCACATCTCAGGGAAGTCGAAAAGCAGGAGAAAAGGGCGATATTCCTCCCCTATTGTTATTCCATGTGACCAGCCACTGGTTTCTAGAGGTAATATGTCTAAGTAATCACTTTTTAAAACTGGCTGAAAGCTGTCACGCAGATCTTGAAAAATGGAGTTCTGTAGTCCACCGTCCTTCTTGTTTCTTGAATGACATTGGCTCAAATCCTGTTGCTTTATTAACACAAAAGGTACAAGATTTGGTAATTCCAAAGGGATGTGGTGCTGCTGCGGGTTAAACCGCAGAAACCTCTGTGCTGTAAGGTATGTAAATCTTCAGCTGTAAGATTGAATCCACGTGACAGAGTGAGCGCCCGTTGCTTGTCCCAGCTCCTGCAAACCTAGCGGTTCGAAAGCATGCAAATGTGAGTAGATAAATAGGGACCACCTCAATGGGAAGGTAATGGTGTTCTGTGTCTAAGTCGCACTGGCCATGTGACCACGGAAGATTGTCTTCGGACAAACGCTGACTCTATGGCTTGGAAACCAGGATGGGCACCGCCCCCTAGAGTCAAACACGACTGGACAAAAATTGTCAAAGGGAACCTTTATCTTTACCTTTACCTTACCCAACAATTAATGGGTCCTCTCTGAGATTCTCAGAGGAGTGCATACCTCTGCTCTTCCCAATCTATGCACCATAGGTAATATTAGAAACATTTATTTTTCCCCCAATTTTTTTCTTTTTTCTTCTTCAGTTTGTTGTTATTCTTGTAACTTTTCTTCACCGGAGAAGTACAGTACTTCAGCTGCTTGACCGTTTTGGCTGTCTTTTCTTTTCCATCTTGTACCACCTGACACAGTTCAAGAAGCTTTCCTAGCCCTCTGTAGTCAGCTTGGGCTGAGGACACTGGAATCCACTGTTACACCAACAGAAGTCCATCTTATGTTCTTTTAGCTATCAGAAAGCATATCTTTAACTCCCTTGGCATCTACTACCTGATCTGCTGTTTCAGATGAATTTAAAAACTTCTATAATTGTTTGTCCTAATGTTTTCAGCAATATACTGCTCAATGTCTTCTTCTTTTAAATCCCATATTATCTGTTTACAATAAGGGATTTTGCAAACTTTTGCCAACACTGTGCCACAGGGAGCCTCATTGCACAGTGATTAAACTGCCGTACTGCAGCCAAAACTGTGCTCACGACCCGGGGTTCAATCCCAGATAGCCGGCTCAAGGTTGACTCAGCCTTCAATCCTTCCGAGGTCAGTAAAACGAGTACCCAACTTGCTGGGGGTGGATGGGGGCAATGTGTAGCCTGCAGAATTAACTTGTAAACCATCCCAAGAGTGCTTGAAGCTTTTTTCCCTTTTTGTTCATTTTTGTTACTTTCATACTGTCAAAACGTCATTTTCTGTGGTGAACCTTCTTGCCACTTACAGTTTCCTTGATTCCATACTGGCATCATCCTGGCTTGGTCCTGATATTGTGATCTGCAATATATATTCTGAGATATTATTGGGTTCAGGAGAAACCTCACCCTTGTGACTTACTCTTTCATCTTGTTTCTGAGCCTGTCCTCACACTGGATATGATCCCTGAAATGAGCAACCATAGAAGGAAAGATACAACCAGGAGAGTGCATGGCCATCCATCAGCCAGCTACAGGAAAGGAATGGATTTGCCTGGATGGAAACTTGACTGTCATTCTTTTGACACTTGTTTTTCATGTTGAGCAAGCAATGCCAAAATGTAGCAATAATGCTAAAGTATAATCTAATTGATTTATGATTTGAGCACAGCACAGATTTCAGATGTGATCTCTGGATGAAGCGTTCCAGCCAACAGGAAGACTAGGTGCCTACCTACTGCTTATCTGCCCAGAAGCAATATGTGGTTGCTACTCTACAGTGTTTTCCTTCTCTTTCTGCCATACCATATTTAGTCTGTTTCTTCTCTCCACTCACCTTCTATTTCATATCCCCAGGTGTGACTGCTGTTCTTATGGCATTTTCTCCTGCCTACTTCTTTCTGGACCCTGTGCCATCAATGCCTACTGACTTTTCAATTTATTTTTTTAAGCTGTCTCAAAAAAATTTTTAATCATTGCTATCATCTCACAGTCTCCTGGAGTGAAGTGACTCTTTTAATTTATAGATCTTCAGACACTTCTGAGATCATGATATTGAGTAGGTAAATATTGCAATAAGGTCTCTGTGTAGTAATTTTCTCCTTTATATACTGTACATATACAAAGAAGGAGAGAACAGATATAATGGAATGATGGCTGCTCTGCAATCACCTGCTCAGAATCGTTCTTACAATGTCTGGGTCTTATAATGGAAGCTAATTTAATAGCAATGGGCACAGCTTTGTCTAGTTTACCTCACTGACAAATATGGCTGCATGAGTTTGAAATGTGAGGAGGAAAGAGAAAGCCCCTTAGAGCTTCATTAAGAACATAGAGGACTCTCAAGGAATTAAAATATTAAGAGGAGAACTATCATCTATTTTTGGAAATGTTTCCCTTTCAGGGAATATCTCCAAAACTGTTAATCAGCATTAACAAGAGGAGGAAGAGACTCTTGAAGATCAATTGCTCCTTGCAAGTGAAGTAGTTCAAAATAATTGTATGTGTTTGGGGGGCTCCTTGGTGTAATTGCATGATACCAAAAGAGTCAAGTATATTTAAGAGACAGTCTCTCCTGCTCTGTAGTGTACGAAGTAATAACTGCCTGTTGAGGCTGATTAATCACTGATGTGGCACCAAGGAGTCTAATCCATCTCAAAAGTCTTTTATTACAACCATCCTGCCATGCAGCAGGAATTATTGTTATATAATGGGGGGAAACCTTGCAACAAAACAGGAAATACATTTTCATATCTCACAAAATGTTCAAGTAACAAGGCTATGCTGTCATCTCAAGCATATTTCCACCAGGCTTTTCAGGCAGGCTTTTAATACCCATAACTGAGCTGTGTTTTTGTTTGTAAAAGGCTTAAATGTTTTAATTATTCAATGAATTTTAATTACTATTATAATTTAATTGTTTTAATGTACAAGTTATTATGTTTTTAATTTTTTTAAAATAAAACGAGTTGCCTTGAGTCCCCTCTGTGATGAACAAGAGAGGAGCTGTGGTGAAGGACCATCCAAGTGAGAAAACAGTCTAAACTTCCACAGCTACTTGCTTTTTTTTTCTATACCTGAAGCTTTTACTTCTTATTTTAGCACTTCTTAGAATTAAACCTACAGAAAACAGAAGCCTGATGAATTGTGATTTCAGTAGCATAGTGTTTTTAGACAAATGACAGAGATCTTGGTACAGCACAAGGTGAAAAAATATTAGATTCTCCAGATGGTGTTGGGCTCCAGCTTCCATCAGTTGCAGCCAACATGGTCAGTAGCCAAGGATGGTTGGCTCTGTGGCCATCCCAAACTTGTTGAACTACAAGTTCTCAACCCCGCAGTAGCTAGATTCAAAAGTCTGCTCCTGGATATACGCAGTATTGCATAGAAGCATATTAGCAGAACATTTCAGAGCAGGAGCAGTGAAATCTGGCTCTCTTGATGTTTTGGACTACAGGACCTGTAGTTCCTTAAAATTGGCCATGCTGTATGGGGCTAATAGATTTGCACTCAGAAAAATATGGAACTTCAAAGACACCCAAAGTAACAATCTAATGGGCTCTAAAATGGGGAGAGAACTTTAACAAAAGAGTTTATAGTCTGTTAAGAAGCTTCTGAGCAGCTCCAGAGTTGTCTATCACTACGCAGCCAAGGATTTGAAAGGTTCCTTACAAATGTACAAGAATTACTTTTTTAAAAAAGAGTCATTCCTCCCTCCCTCCCTCTCACACAGGGACTGATACTTATTACCAAACTAGACTTTGTCACCTAAAACTGAGATGTTCAAGGAATTGAAATATCCAATAAATGTTACAGCTCTACTTTCATTAGGAAAAATAATTGAAATAAAAATCTCTCAAGCAAAGTCAATCAGACAAAAGAAAAACCTCTCTTCTTACACAAAAAGTTTTAGAAATCTCTCTCTCTTTCTCTCTCTGTCTTGCATCAAGGACCACAGTGGGCAAATATATATATGCATTTGCCCACCATAGTCCTCAAAGCAAGGTACAACAAAATCCATGTCTATGCCGAGCTTTGGAAAGTTACTTATTTAAACCACAGACTTCTGAATTTCAGACACATTCACTGGGGGATTCTGGGAGATGGAGTCCAAAAGACCTGATGCATGGGCATGGTGAAACCACTGAAGATTGGTTACCATGTGGAATTCAAATCACAATTATGGGGAAAGGCCATCCAAAATTTGGTCCACAAAAGTCTTAGCTTCAGCTATCAGTGCAGGACATTGGTGTGTCACAGGGAATATCAGGGCAGAAGGAATTCCTCCTGCCCTGATATTCTGTGATTATGTGATTCTATATTTTTAGTCTCTAACGTATTTAGCAGTGAATTTGCATCCAATAAAAACAAGGGCTACAATTCAGTGAGCACGGCTTGTATAGCTGAAAAGAGCCTTTTATTTCTCTTAATTTGATTTCTTGCCTCCAAATAGACAACTACAACATAAAAGCTGTTAAAGGATAACAATTGCTACTTATAAAGTCTCCAATACATAAATAAAGGATAATGTAGAAGTAGGGGAAGGGAATGTAAATGCACTTATTGTCAGCACAGCCATAAAAAACACTCCCTCCATGAAAATAACTGTAACGTTTTATTAACACATTTAGTGAAACAGAAATGATGATGTTTTCTTCCCATCTGGTTCTTTCTCCTTTCCAGGATTCCAACCTCTCTTCCTCCCAATTTATTAGAGATAAAAATAATCTTCTGCATTTGCACATTCTTGGAAGCTAAGCTCTTTCATGTGAAGATGCAGAGGCTGCCTGGGCACTGGCCCTTTTGAAATGGGCTGGTGTGGTCTAAATGGGTAGGGGTGAAATATGACATTTGGTGCAATTCCCTGCATTCAAAAGGCTTACAAACCTGAAATGGCCCTATTTAGTCTGGATCCCTCCACCATCAATTTCCAATATTGTGAGGAGGCCTAATGATTAAGCCACTTCAGGATACAGTGGGTTGGGGAGGTAATTCCCTCCCCTCCTGGTACAGCCACAGTTTCAATCAGCATTGGCAATTTTTAACATTTAATATAAGTAATGCAGCGCATCAGCGATGATCTACCTTATTCTTATTCTTATTCTTATTCTTGTTGTTGTTGTTGTTGTTGTTGTTGTTGTTGTTGTTGTTGTTGTTGTTGTTGTTAGTAGTAGTAGTAGTAGTAGTAGTAGTAGTAGTAGTAGTAGTAGTAGTAGTAGTAGTAGTAGTAGTAGTAGTAATTTCCCTTCTGCTGCTCCGTAGGAATAGAGGAAGTGTTCAGTTTGCTAATATCCTGAAGTGGTTTGTTTATTAAGTCACTTCACAATACCAAGAAAGGATCCTTGGCAGCTTTGACAGCTGCAAGGCTTGATTTTGGTCCATTTTCAGCAATTGCATATGCTGGAAATGGACCAGACTAGAGCAAACCCACCTGCGCCAAAAAAGTACTGTAGAAGCATAAAGGTGTGGGTAGGTGTCATGTGGCAGGTATGTCATCTGATTGCCATAAAAGAGAGTGAACTAATTCATCCCTGCAGCTCACCAAACAGTAAGACAAAAGTCCATCTGATCAAGCCCACAGTGGGTCAGAGCAAGCTCCGCTTTGATATCCTGGGGAACAGCATATAATAGTCCCTAAGTTCCTGAAGAAAGTCCTGTGAATGACATTGTACTGAAATACAGTGGTGCCTCACTTAACTGGTGCTCCGTTTGACGACGAAATTGCTAGACGTTGATGTTTTTGCGATTGCAATAGCGATCGCAAAACCATGTTCCCTATGGGGGAATTTCGCTTTGCGATGATCGGTTCCCTGCTTCGGGAACCGATCATCGCAAAGCGATAATTTTCGGCCAGCTGATCGGCGGTTTCAAAATGGCCACCAGGTAAACAAAATGGCCGCCCGCTCTTTTCTGGCACGGATTCCTCGCTGCACAGGAAGCGAAAATGGCCACGCTATGGAGGATCTTCATTGGACTGTGAGTTTCAAGCTCCTAGGAACGCATTAATCGGGTTTTAATGCATTTCTATGGGCTTTTAAAAATCGCATTACGACGTTTTCGTTTTACAGCGATTTCGCTGGAATGAATTAACATCGTAATGCGATGCACCACTGTACTGTGAAAGAAGAATTACTCTCACAACCACAGAATACGTCCTAAAATGGCCATCTATTTATCTAAAGAGGGGCTCTTAGCTTCACTTTGCCACAAATGGAAATGTGACATGCTCTGCATCAAAGAAATTCACAGAGGAACTGACCAGCTTCAATGAAATGTTCCTGGGATGTGTCTGAGAGGCCCATAAATAATATGGACGTTTTGTAGGACCAGGTAGTATCATCCTCTCAATGGACTGTACTGAAGAGGACAACAGAAATCTTGATGGTCAAACTGGCTGGGTGAATAAGAACACCAGTTTGTAAGCCACTTAATATACCATTTTGCTTCAAGAAGCTGTGTAATATGGAAAACCAAAACACTCACCATTTGAGGCTATGACCATGATGATGACAATGGTGAAGCCATTATAATGGGCAGAAGCTGACTCAGTGTGCCTTATAAGGTGGCAGTGAGGCTACAATCCAGGTCTAATTTTTTTGAGTTTATAGCACAACAGTGCATTAAGATTGATGGTAATCCAATCCCAAACACTCGGCACAGAATCCTCCTATGTCAGATCTACTCAGCCATCTTATCTCAATCTACACTATACCATTCTGTAAGAGACATAATTTCAAAATAGCCAGCTGGGAAAAGTTTACAAGAATGTTACATGCATCTGTGCTTCAGATTGCTGCTGAACCAGAGAACTATGATCAATTTGTAACTTCCAGTTTGGAATGTTCTCATGCCTCCATTCCAAGTGGGCGTTGGACCAGCTATATCCCAGGCCTCATTCCAGAAACACATGTCCAATTTTTAAATTATATTATATTTCACACTTTGAAGAAAATCCTTTTAGAGAACATGCAATACAGTGGACCCTCGACTTACAGACGGCTCGACTTACAGACTTTTCGAGTTACAGACTTCTCTGGCTGCAAAATTTAGATTCGACTTGCAGCCAGAGAATCGACTTACAGACCAGAAAAAAAAACCAAAATGGAATAAAAATAGAATAAAAACCACTGGTTATGGGATTAATCAGTTTTCAGTGCATTGTAGGTCAATGGAGATTCGATTTACAGACTTTTCGACTTGCAGCCACCATTCCAATACGGATTAATTCCTTAAGTAGAGGGTCCACTGTAAAAGCTGGGATAAATTTGATCTTGACTCTTACGGAAACAAAAATAACTCACTGGATAGATACTATAACAGAGCTTGATATGGCAAGAAGCAGCCAGAAAGCTTGGAGACCACTGAAAAGACTGAACAATAATTCAAACAAAAGGACACTGTATGCAAATATAACCTTAAACCAAATAGCACATTAACTGCTCCTGGCAGGGAAGACCAAAAACATTGTTGT
Organism: Pogona vitticeps; assembly: GCF_051106095.1. Lineage (NCBI taxonomy): Eukaryota > Metazoa > Chordata > Lepidosauria > Squamata > Agamidae > Pogona > Pogona vitticeps. Next base: position 72,684,352 of record NC_135785.1, read on the forward strand.
TGTTGTTGTTGTTGTTGTTGTTGTTGTTTGTTGTTGTTGTTGTTGTTGATGATGATGATGATGATGATGATGATGATGATGATGATGATGATGATGATGATGATGATGATGATGATGATAAATAAAGAACAGGAATATCCAGAGTACAGCCAATGAACTTTCCATTGCTTTCATATTGTCCAAGCTAGATGACATCCTAAGAAGATGTAGGAATGCCAAAGCACTGGGACTTGATGATATCTGGATTGGGCAAAACCCAAAGGAATGACACCTTCAACTCCTGAGCAAGCAAACAAATACCAAAAACATGGCAGAAGATGAAAGTAATCGCTGTATTGAAACAGGCAAAGAACCATCAGATCCCAAAAGCTATAGGCCAATATCCATACTATGTCACTTATACAATGTGTTTGAATGGATGATATTAAATTATCTAGCCCAGTGGTTCCTAACTTTGGATCCCCAGCTATTCTTGGGCTGCACCTCCAAAAATTTTGGCCAGCACCCCTAGTGGTGAAGGCTTCTGATCTAGTTAGGAACTACTGATCTAGCCCCTAAAATTGAACCTTTTCTAGTTCCAGAACAAGCAGGCTTCAGACCTGCCAGGAGCTGTATGGCTTAAATATTAAATCTAACCCAGCATATACAGTAGAAAATGGGTCTGAAACACAAAAAATAATTGGAGCAGTATTTGCTGACCTTACAGCGGTATACGATACTGTCATGTGATATCAACAATTGCTACTCAAAAAGCTCTACCTCCTTACTAAAGATTATGGACTAAGAGAAATCGTTGCCATTCTACTTCAAAATTGAATTCTTTGTTGAATTTCAAGGGAGGCACAGTCACTGGCGAAATCAAAGAAATGGTCTCCCACAGGGTAGCATCCTGCAACCATTACTTTTTAACATTTACACAAACGATTAGTGGAGTTTCATGCTCATGCTTTTGTCTTGACACACAGCCCAGGGAGAAACCTTTGAGTCCACCAAACCCCAGCTAACCTCTGCATTAGAAGACATTGCCTTATATTATAAAAACCAACAGCTGAAACCAAACCCTTTAAAAACACAAGCCTATGCCTAAAGAACAGAGAAGCAGAGAGAAAGCTCCAATTTAGCTGAAAAGGCAAGATTTTGGAACACTGCCCTTCCTGAAAGTATTTGGGCATCACTCTGGCTCAAACTCTGACTTACAAAAGACATTGTCTAAATACCAAGCACAAAGTTGTTGCCACAATGAAAGTTAACCCAAGTCACAACTAGAGTAGGCCTATTTGAATCACTGGAATTTATGGAGGAATTGACTCCCCAAATCCCCTCTGATTCAATGGGCCTACTGTAGAGCAACCTTTTACACTAAGCAACAGGATTTTAGCCAATGACATGTGCTCTTAGTTGCATTTCCTAGATTGCCAACCCATTAAATAAAAATACTGGATGAAGTTTGGGGATGGATTGCTTTGAGTGAGGAAAGGGAGCCCTGGATGGGTCCAATAAGGAAGCCGAATCCTACAGCTCTTGAAAGACCTAAGAGTGCAAGCCTGAACATACTACCAAATGGTTTTTGTGGACCTAAAGCGATAACTCTACCACAGGACTATCTATTCACCTAAAATATACACCTTAAAGAAAACTGGGGCAGGAGACCACTGGAATTCATTGTTCCTTCCTCCTTTTCTGCAATTTTTTTCTAAAAGTGACACAAAATACTCCCCCTCCCCTGGCTGGCTGGCCACTTTAATAATAACTTGAAATAGAAAAGGGAAATGTGTCAATCAAATTCTAACCCTTTAAAAACTCCTGTTGATTTCAGAGGGACACTCGTTATTAAATAATAATCATGTGCTGTCAAATCAATTCTGACTTATGGCAACCCTTTTCAGGGGTTTCCAGGAACGAATACTCAGAAGTGGTTTCCCATTCCCTTCTCCCCTGAGACTATGCATCTTGTCCAACACTGCAGAAGCGGGCTGTACTTGCAGGAGTCACAGTAGTGAATCGAATTCCCAATCTCTGGCTCTCAGCCAGTTACCTACAACACTGAGCTGATTAGGCTTCAACAATTTTACTTATATTTATTTTATTTATTTATTCTATTTATATCCCGCCTACAGTATCTGGTCAGTTACAACCACTCTAGGCGGCTTACAACATAAAATACATGAACAAAATATAAAAAGATTATCATACAATAGACAAATTCAACAAGATGGGGAGCAAACATAGTAAATCACAGTAGAAAAAGAGAAGGAAACATCAGGAATTGGCTGGAGGGAAGGCCTGCCAAAACATCCACGTTTTTAATTGATTTTTAAAGATACCCAGCGAGGGGACCGCACAAATCTCCGGAGGCAAATTGTTCCAGAGGCGAGGAGCCACTGCAGAGAAGGCCCGGTGTCTTGCTTTTTCCTTCCGGGTCTCCCTCAGCATCAGGCTTCTCAGCCTCACCTCCTGGCTCACAAGAGTGACACGGGTAGAACTTGGTGGGAGTAGGCATTCCGCCAAATATCGAGGCCCTAAACCGTTTTGGGCTTTGTTTGTAAGCATCAAAACTTTGAAGTCAGCGTGGAATCGAATGGGCAGCCAATGCAATGCGGCCAGAATAGGAGAAATATGGTGGAATTTTCTCGCTCCACTAAGGAGTCTGGCCGCCACATTCTGCAGCACTTGGAGCTTCCGCGTCAACCTCAAAGGTAGCCCCACATAGAGCGCATTACAATGGTCGAATCTGGAGATTACGAGTGCATGGACCAAGGTAGTGAGCACCCCCGTATCGAGATAGGGTCGCAGCCGGGCTATCCGAGTCCTATACTCGTCCTATCTGAGGTGGTGCTATTCCTAGAATGCTAGCTGTGTGTATTTTTTTTTTAATATATAAAGAAAGATGCACTGTTGTGGCATCTGCCCAGGTCATGAATATTCGTAGACTATGTCTAAATGGGCATATAAGTTCAATAGACAGACAGACAGACAGGCAGGCAGGCAGGCAGGCAGACAGATAGATAGATAGATAGATCTTGAGAGTCCCCTGAACTGAAAGGAAATCAAACCTATCCATTCTAAAGGAAATCAACCCTGAGTGCTCACTGGAAGGACATATCCTGAAATTGAGGCTCCAATACTTTGGCCATCTCATGAGAAGAGAAGACTCCCTGGAAAGGACCCTGATGCTGGGAAAGTGTGAAGGCAAGAGGAGAAGGGGACGTCAGAGGACGAGGTGGCTGGACAGTGTCATCGAAGCCACCAACATGAATTTGACCCAACTCCGGGAGGCAGTGGAAGACAGGAAGGCCTGGCATGCTCTGGTCCATGGCGTCACAAAGAGTCGGACACGACTTAATGACTAGACAACAGCAGCAACAATCTGCATACACCAATGGGAGTGCTGGAGGGGCGGTGTCACGAGATATAAGAAACTCAGCAGAAGGAGGGGCAGGGGAGATTTGAGATTGGGAGATGGAGAGTTCAGAGAGTTTTGGAGTTTTGGCGGGAGAATGGTGGTTGAGAGTGGACGAAGGAGGATGTTTATTAAGAGCTAAGAACATTGCTTGAAGTATCTACATCTGTAACAATAAAGAATTTCTATTTGGTTCTTTTAAAATGACATATGGCCTGGACCTCGATTATTAATAATAGGTAATGTTGATGTAATCAATTGGTGGCAGCTGAGGGGCACGTAGTGTGAGCTCTTAGTTTGGTGAAACAAACGTGGGTATTGTGATAATTGTGTTGTAGTGGTGCATGCTGTGCAGACAAAGTATGCTAACATACCCTATGAAACTTTGCCCATAACCCAGGAAAGATCCCTGCACACCCCCTTGCCCTTCCCTGCCCTTCCCTGTATCCAGGGGGCTTGCCAGACAGACAGGAGCTGGCAACTCCTTTTGACTTGTAAAATTGTTGACTCCTGCATGTAATTTCAGCTCTCTTTTACTTACTATAAAAGGACACATTTGTGCTTAACCTTTGCTGAGCTTCATCCATGCCTGTAACAACTAACTCTTTATAACATTATAAAATGAAGTTATTGTATTTCTTTTCAGGGCTACAACCTTTAATTAGTTTAATAATCATATTAATTGAGTAAAGTTTTAGTTCATTAATTACTGGGAGCCAATTTTAACTCATGAGAGCAAATTTTAATTGGTGGGTCTGTCAATTAAGGTTAACACTTGTTTATTTTTGGTTTGGGTGCAATCCCATAGTGACAAATGGAAAGGAAGCAATTAAATATTCCTTCCAATAATAAGTAGTAGCTTTTGGTTATGAAACTGTGTATTACACTTGCTTCAATATCTCAAGAAAGCACCAATAAATAGGTTTTGTTAGGAGTCAAATAGATGTAAATGTAATGAATTTGTGGGGAAACAATTATTATGCATTATAGGAGAAGGAAAATGTAACAATTTTTATGCTCACAAGATGATGTTGGCTCAACATTAATGGCCAGAGAGTATCTAAGGGAAAGCTGTGTCATATCAGATGCTACATTAACTTGGATTAACTCCAAGTACCTCTTATACACAGGCCCGATTTTGAAAAGAATCACTTCCAATATGCAACTTCCAAAATGGGTTGCAGCTGTGAAGCCCATTTCTATACACACTTATTTGGAAATAAGGGCCACAGGATGAAGCTGGGTAATCTTTCCTCTGATTGTAAATGGATCTGATGTGGGAGCTGACTGGATAGTTCAGTGGGTAAGGTATCTGGCTGTGCAGCTAGAGGCTGAGAGTTTCATTCCCCACCATATGTCCTGGGAGAAGAACCAACCTGTGTAGCTTTGGGTGAGCTTCACAGTCCTGGGATCCCCCCTAGAAAAAGAGAATTGTAAACCACATCTGAGTACTCAAGAACTAAAACAAAACAAACTCTTAGATAGGGTCACCATAAGTTGGAATTGACTTGAAAGCACAAAAAATTTTATAGAAACAGGAAGCTACTAGAATTTGAGTAGTGGTCACAATTGTTGTTATGTGCTGTCAAGTTGCTTCTGACTTACGGAGATTGTATGTACCTAATAATGGCCTCCAAAAGGTCCTGTCATTAGCAACTCTCCTCAGGTCTTCTAAACACACCTGTTGTTTCCTTTATGAAGTCAGTCCTAAAGGAAATCTTCCACTTTTCCTGACATTATTGTCTTTTCTAGTGGGTCTTGTCATCTCATGTGATATCCAAAGTATAGCCTCAGTTCAGTCATCTTAACCTCTAGTGAAAGTTCATCTTCCATTTCCTTTAAAACTCATTTATTTCTCACTCTGGTGATCCATGTTATTTTTCAACACCACATTTCAAACATATGGGTTTTCTTCTTTTTTGTTTCGCTCTCCAGCTTTAACATTTGTATATAGTAACTGGGAAAAACACAATATGGATGCCTTTGGTTTTGGTCTTCAGCAACATGTTTTTATATTTAAGGACCTTTTCTAGTTCCTTCATAGCTGCCCTTCCCAGTCACCTTCTTCAGATTTCTCAGCTACAGTCTCCATTTGGATTGATGAGTGAACCAAAATATAGAGAATATGTAACTATTTTGATTCTTCAACATGGAAGCTATATAGTTTTTCTGTAGTCATTCTTCTTAATATTCAACTGTAATCCTGCTTTTTTTCTTCTTAGCCTTCATCAGTAGTAACTTCAAGTCATTGCTGTTTTCATCAGGTAATATGGTGTCATCTGTTTATCTTAAATTATTGATATTTGTTCTATTAATTGTTATTGTTCCTTCCTCCACCACCCCTGCCCAGCTTTCCATATGATACATTTGGCATATAGATTGAACAGACAGGGAGATAAAATTCAACCTTGCCCAGCATCTTTGCCAGCTAGAAACCATTCTGTTTCTCCATATTCTGTCCTAACAAGTAACCTTTTTTTCTAGAGAACAGGAGACTTCAGGACTATCAAATGCTGAGGCAGACCAATTTCTCTGAAAATAATCCAAGGCTTTTCATGATCCACATAGTCAACGACTTTACTGTAATTTGTAAAGCACAAGTCTCAGATATTCTTAATTTGCCATGTTTTCATGGTTGAAACTATCCTTCTCTCTAGAAATAGCCCTTTTTCGGTTTTGGAGCTGCTGTGTTTAGCTTCCCTTCATTCCGTTGGGAGTCAGAGAGTAAATCTGGCTGCCAAGCAATATTTTAACTACAGTGCTTAACATATTGTATTGTGACATTTGCAATATTTTCACAATAAGCACCACTTACACTGCAGATATTTTCCCTGGGCTAAAATCAGCTCATTATTTGTACAGCATATAGGATAGATTTGTGCTTCTGTTCCCATCATAAAATATTGCTTTACTCTTCAGAAACGTGCCCTGCACTTCCTTAGGGAGCAACATTTGTAGAGTCAGAGAATACATAGGAAAGGCAAATATGCTGAACAATTCCATCCTTTGCTGCTCTGAAGACTTCTGTCAACTTCCTTTCATTAAAAGGAAGCACACTTTGCAGATCTGCATTTTATTCTTCCCGTAGTGCAGAAAAGTACTGTTTAAAAGGTAATTGAAAAGACAAGGCACTAATACTGGTTCCTTTTAACATTTGACGATGTAATAGTGTAAATACGGAATTACTAACATCTCGAGAGAATCTCCCATGTGTTAAAAATACAACATAGCTTATGGTAAGTAAATGGGGAGTTTAAGGGTGCTAATGTAATCCTAACTTCTATCTCTGTAATTTATCAAAGACAACTGATCAATAACAGTTGACAAGATTCAGCAAATAAAAATAAGATCTATTAGAATGGCAGCAGTATTTACTTGTGGTATTTACGCTCCACAGTGCCATGCTGTCTGTCGATCAGTAACTTCCCCCTCATAAGATAGAAGCAATTTGTGCTGCCTGATCCCAGTTTTCTCATTAATATGTAAATGAGGCATGCCAGTTGTTAGGTTAGAAGAAAGCTGTCATGTTTATTGTGACAGATTTAATGGATGTGTTTGGATTGTGCATTCAATGTGTTTTCAAGAGCATGTCTTATCTTTGTTTAGGCAGTAAATCAAACATGTAAACAACAATTCATTAGCATCTGTCAGAAGCTCAAAGCTACACATTGTTATAGTTGAAAATCTCCCCAGAGGTAAAAAAAAAAGTATATCAGACTTTCTCCTGATTAGGCTGATTTTCTTTCCTCTTCTGTTTACCAACTTGTACCAAATATTTAGACCATAGCATAGCTATGTTTCTGATATCACAGGAATAATAACCTGTAAAATGCCAGAGCCAATTGCTTACAGGTAAGCCTATCAACCTTTATGATAGGACCTGCTGTTGCTCAGTATAGTCATGTTTTTGACTGTTCACTGCCTTTCGTGAGTAAATATAATTACAGCAGAAACTGAGCAGAAGGTTACAATACATTTCAATAACAATCTTTTTGTGGAATCTCTATACTGCACCTTCACCACTCTTAATATATTCTCCACCCTGTTCTTTGCCCTATTCACTCCCCCCCCACACACACATTATATTTACCACTGCTTTTCACCCATTCCCTTTCTGGTGCCACTGTAATTTACAGTTTTGAAAACATCTCTTTTGCTTTAGATTTCTGTTTGCAGAAAGTTCTTTAAAAATGCAGTAGGCTTAGTTATGCCTACAGAAAAGTAATGATGTCACCAACAAGGAGATTTTTTGGTAATGAAAGACTTCCTCCTTCTCTCCCACAGCTTTTCTGACTTGTGAATAATCCCTTTCATTGTCTGGAAGCCATGGGACAGAAGGAGGAAGTCTTTCATTACTAAGTCTCCCCCTCCTGGGTAATGTAATCTAACTGCAGCGATTTTAGTAATGAAAGACAGACTTCTTGCAACTAATACCACTTCTGTCTTCCAACTCATACCACTTCCACTCAATGAAAGAGATCATTTGCAAATCAGAAAATCTGCAAGAGAGGAGGGAAATATATCATTACTGAAAATCTCCCCTGCTAGTGAAGTCATCACCCCTTCACAGGCCAACAGGATTTCAGCCAATGTGCTAATACTGCTAATATGATTCATTCCTTACATTTTACTAAGGCAGCAAACAACTTCCTACTAGTGGAGAAAAGTTTGGCAGTTTGTATTTTAAAAAAAAAGAGAGAACTCATATTATTTTCATTCCATTTTCAAACCTGTTCCTGGAACTCCCCCACTGCTCACCCCTAAATTGTAAGATTGTTTTGATAGCTATGGGGCATGGGAGATCTGATGTCTGATTATCTACAGTAACAAAAACAGTGCTAGATCAGCAAGAAGAAAGAGTTCCGTGTTGAACCACTTTGTTCTTTGCTTTCAAGTGCTAATCTCATTGCAAAATCATTTATAAAGTGGAATAAAAATTTGGTACAGGTTGAACAGCAACAGTCATATAAAAAGATTGCCTGTAATCAGTATAAGCAGGCCATTCTCTGGATATTAGAGGAGATGGTGATTTGATACAAGCAGTACCCCTAGCTTTAAGCAGAGCAAATGTTAGTCTGGATAAACCTAAAGTCTCTTGTGTTAACCAATTAGCAAAGCAGTGCAACAAACACTAGCAGCTGCACAAAATCAGGCTATTTTATTGGTAATCCAGGAATCCTAGTTTTAAAAAGTAAAGCAAAATGGGGGAATACAATTTGTCTGATCCAGATGGATTATTTTAAATAATAGGAGTAATAAAACACTGTGAATATCATAATAAAAGGAACAGTATAATAAAATATGTCTGTCAGTTTCCATTTCCCTTCATTCAAAAAGGCGCATGTGCTTCTAGTAAGGAACTTCATAGTATCTCCTCTGCAAAAGCACGGAAAGCAAGACATTAAATTGAGACGAGGTAAATGCTTTTTTTTTGAGCCACAATACTGTTTTGAGTGTTCTCTGTGGCACACTTTATTTGGGTACATGCCTTTAGAAGACACACACACAAAATATACTATCTTGCTTCTCATCCCTCTGAGAAGATTCGAAAGGAACAGGCCATTAATGTAGATTTTCTGGTATCTTCTACTTTTTCACTATTTGTCACTGAGATGTGTGAGAATAATTTTTTAAAAAGGCTTACCTATCTTTTGTTGGGTTCGGAACCACAATCTGAAATGGCAAAAGCTTGGTATGTTGAATCCTTACCTTCAAGGCACTAATAAAGAATGCTGTGTGACATGCTTCATTCTATAGTATTGGCCAGAGAGACCTAACTCATGCTATAACATAGGCTTTGATTTATAAAATGTTTTTGAACAACTATGACCAATAATTTACCGAGATCATAATTTGAGGTCAAGCTAATCATTAGGCTAGCATAGTGTCACCATAGTGACCCATGCCTTGGTAAGACGAAGGTTGGATTACTGCAGTGCATTCTGTGTGGGGCAGCCTTAGAGGCTGCTCTGGAACCTGCAGATAGAAAGAAAAATACTGTATAGTGGTTGAGCTGCTCAGTGGAATAGCCAGCCATAAACTCGGTACACTACCAAAGGAGCTCCATTGGGTGTCAATACATTATCAAACTAGACTCAAGGCTTTGTTATTAGATGAAAAACTGTTAAATAACTTTAGACAAAAAGGTTATGTATCTGGTGACAGAGCGAAAAGTGGGGAGTTTAATTCCCCATTATAGCCCCCAGGGGAAAGAGTCAGGTCTTGGGCAAGCTACGCAGGAAACACCCCTAGAAGAAGGGAATGGTAAACTACCTCTAATACACTTTATTTAGAAAACACAGGGAATAGTCACCATAAGTCAAAATTGAATGGTGAGCACATAATTCGTATTTTATTTACTCCAGTGTGCATCCTCTCTTTTAGTGTCTGCCCGTCAACGGAGTGAATATATATTTTATAGTACAGCCATCATTTATCAATCTGGCAACTTTTCAGAAAGGGGTATTCACAGTGATGACATCTACTTTTTTGAATATCCTTCCTTGGACAGAAGACATTGTATTGATACTATTTTTTTGGTTTGTGTTGAAAATATATTTATTTCAACAGACACTATCAGATCACTGACACTGTGATCATATGTGGCCACAGGATGGAACGGTCCGTTTATTAGAAATTGTTCAAGTTTTTATCTTGTTTTATTGCTGCTGATTTTATATTGTTTATCTCAAGCAATTCTTTTTGACTATTTGTTAACTGGTAAGTGGTATAGAAAGGGTTTTATTAAAAATAAAGATTGTGCACAGCTTTGGACATTTATTAATGTAAACTGGTAGAGAAATATTTTTAAATATACAAATTAAATAAAACCGTTATGAGCTTGAATAGAGATTGCCGTTCATATTGAGATATTTTTATATTAAGCACCACTCCAATTAGGAGGATAACCAAGATTCTTTTTATCTCAGGGCTTTTGTAGTTCACATATTAACTAAGTACAAAATGCCAAGGTCTTGAACTGTACAGTAATTTTGAGTGCAACCAAGTGGCAACTCAAAAATAGCTTGTTTTTGTTAGACTACAAGACTTGGTCTTCTGATACAAATAGTTACTTTATCAGAATTTCTAAGCATTTACAGGGAGAATAAAAACTAACAATTTTAGTGAATGGCCACTCAAAGTCTAGCAATTCCAGCAGGTCAGCCCTGCATATGTTGATAGGGTTGTCACCAAAGAGAACACTGTCCACAGCTCTATTTGGGAGTGAATTAAGCAATCACACAGATTGCAGAAGGGGATAATCAAGAGTGCCCCCAACAACACAGAATAAACTGCAGTCCTAGCATTATGCCCAAACAGGACTAGGACAGCTCACAAAAGGGGCTGGATAGTTTTTACTTAAAATGCATGTGGCCACCGGAAAATAGGGTAAATCAAACCACAACAGAAGTGGATGAAATAGTGAGCTATATGCTTGTCTGATTGCCCCTTAAGTAGAGCATTCCCCCCTGCCCCTTTGTTTAAAGTATAGTGACTTCCAGTGTGATCTTACACGTATTTCCAAAATATGCAAGATTTTAGTGATCTCATTGTACTGTCCCAAGTGTTACCATATGCTGAAGTTCTTTCACATTTCAGAGAGGAGTTAAACAAACAGTGCAGAAGAGTTCAAAATAACCGTACTCACTGGATATTAGTCAACCAGAACTATTAGTGTATAGGCGTTACTGGAATGGACAGGCTCGCAGTGGTTGTGCATGGGTGCTACTCATTTCTGTCTAGCAGATTAAGAAAATTAATATACTTGCTCTGAGCAGCATGAAAAATAGACATACTATGCAATGCATTCTTCCTGTTGAGGCATTGAGGAATTCTACAGTCTGAGATGACTGGTCATGTTTTAAATGCTTGATATTCCACAGAGTGAAATTTGGAAACAAGGAATGTTAAGCAAATTAGACATACATTTTCCAAGAATGTTTAATTTCATAGTTGTATTTATTTTACAGGGAAGTGGTGGCGCTGTGGGCTAAACCGCAGAAGCCTGTGCTGCAGGGTCAGAAGACCAAGCAGTCGTAAGATCGAATCCACGTGACGGAGTGAGCGCCCGTCGCTTGTCCCAGCTCCTGCCAACCTAGCAGTTCGAAAGCATGCAAATGTGAGCAGATTAATAGGGACCACCTCGGTGGGAAGGTAACAGTGTTCCGTGTCTAAGTCGCACTGGCCATGTGACCACGGAAGATTGTCTTTGGACAAAACGCTGGCTCTATGGCGTGGAAACAGGGATGAGCACCGCCCCCTAGAGTCGAACAAAAATTGTCAAGGGGAACCTTTACCTTTACCTTTTAGTTGGGATTCAGATGTTTTCTTCAACATGGAAGGGTGATGTTAAGAAAATTGGGCAGGAAATTTTTTTATACTCCAGTGCATATCTGGATAATAGAGATGAGGGTACCATTTAAGTCTTCAGTCCTTGTTGTAGAGTTGTTGGCAGTATAGATGAAAGAATTGCTGTCATGCTTATATAGTATCTTGGTACAGAAAACTGGGGTCTTTGCTCTCTTTTAATCTGTCGTGTGGTGGTAAATTCTGAAGAGTACACATTCAACATGGTGATCTCCGTAGGCATTTGCTGAAGAGCATCAGTTGTTCCACACTAGTTGCTGGAGAGCAACAGCTGAAGAAGGCTTTTATCTTCCTTCTGGCTTCTGGGCACCCTATGGACCAGAGGTCCCAACCTTAGTTCCATAAATGTTCTTGGACTAAAACTCCCAGAAGCCTTCACCACTAACTGTGGTGGCCAGGATTTATGGGAGTTGTAGTCCGAGAACATCTGGGGACCCAAGGTTGGGATCCACTGCTAGGGACATTTCATTGGAAACAGGGCAATTTATTACAGATACTTTTGCCTTGACCTTGCAAAACTATTCTTATATTTTTATATGACACCAGAAGATCCACCTGCACCTTATGGAAACCTATAAAGTCTGCTGCTTTTCCTCAGCCTAGCAATCTATTGCTATAGGTAGGAGACCATCATCTCTCTGACCAGAATACTGTTTTCTGCTTGCTTCTTGCTTCCCTGCTCTCATAAAAACAAAGGGGTGGGTTTTTTTGGTATTTGAGTACCTGATAGTTTTTGCCCAACTCCCAACAATAGTTTTTAAGTGCTTTCTTTTGCATGTGAACCTTGTGCTCCTTTATCATATTTGGAAGGAGAAGAAAGTAAGGCTACTTTTCCATTAAGTATGGATTGCAGATGTTTTAAACAAACCCTGATAGCATTGGTTGTTATCTTTCAAGATGTGTTAACATGAACATTACTCATTATGCTATAATAAATCTATAACTTGTTACACCCTGAAGATGCAACATTTTAAGAGCAATTAGTAATCACTCCCCATAGTCACTAAATTAAATTAATGAAATTTATTAAATTTATTATGTTCAGTGCTACTAGATTAGCAGTTGCAAACTTCCCATTTTCCAGGAGCACTTTCCACACTACCCTTGTGGACCCAATGCACTCGTATACCATTTGGAACATATTCTATGGGTAGTTTATGACAAACTACCCAGGCCTAGTGGACAGGGGCATGTTCATTTGTGACGGATCCTGTCAAAGTCTCTTTGGTGGGCTCATTATCACATCAGTGAGTCTCCCCAAGAAGGCTGTTGCCAGTAATAGTGGACAGCAGCAGCTAGCCACTGTGGTTATTCAGAATGATCCAATGCAGCATAGCTCTAAGGCACTGTGAGGCATTTGAAATAGCATCTTTACCAAAGATAAAATCCAGTGGTGGACTTGATCCAGTGGGTGACTTCATTCTACCAATGCAAAATCAACCACTGGATCTTTTAACTGAGGAAAAAAAGCCCCAGAGACAAGAGGGAGTGGAAAGCCAAGAAAAGGCATCACTCCAAAGGTCCCTCTCAGGATGCTGGTGTCCTGGCAACTGCTGAATAGGATCCTAACACTGTGTCATAGGGTGTATTCCAGCACATATTCAAAACGTTCCTGTAACTGCGCTGACAGAAGTGGCAAAGCTGTTCTTTTAGAGAGTCTCTTTTGCTGTCTTTTCAAAAACAACAACAGCAAATCTTGACAAGCTTCTAAAGAGCTCCAGGATTCCTATGAAACACAATTTGCATACCATTGGCCTGATTATTTTCATTCTTTATAAGTGTCAGTAAATCCCAGTGGATGGCACTGTTGGTCTTCGATGGGCTGGGTTCAAATTCCTGTTCAACCCTTTGGGCAAACTTGTATTTGTTGCTGTTTATCAGTTTTTGTCATCTGACTGAGAAATGGGAATAACAACGCGAACAAGATAACTGTCTGGAAACCATGTTGAACTTCTCCTGTCACTTAGCCTTAAGCATTTCCAGTCTTTACTTGGGAAGAACTTCACGTTTTTTATCTAACTGTTCTTACAACATCCTTGAAATGAGAAGTATTCCTGATAATACCACTTTGACAGATACGAAACTGAGAATAGGTGATAGTAAGTTATCGAAAGCTGTCCCTTGAATGTAAACCTCAGTTGGATTTAACAGTTCTCAAACTACACTGGCTTTCATTAATAGCATGACACTGGTAAAATACTGTTCACATTTTTGTCCTTTTTTTATCCCTTCATTTTTCGGCAGATGTAAAAAAAATTCAAATTAGTATGAACTGGTATGTTTTATTCAGATTTACACAAATACATACCCAAACAGTTGGGCCTAGAACAGCTTTCCCCAGCCTTCAAAGAAGTAGCTGTGTTAGTTTGCTTTGGCATATATAACAATAACAACACCAAAAAGTCTTAAAGGTGCTACAATAGTTCTTATCTTCTGCTTTTGTTCATGCTTTTCCCACATTGGTGTTAGACTGCAACTTATACATTCTTAGCATAGCTATTAACGTGGAGGGAGGAAGAGGATAAAATTCTGAGAAGAGGATAGATATACAATATCATATCTTGACTCTATGTCCCATGGCCAAAAAACACAGTCTTCTCTTTTACACACTCAGCACAATCTAATCATTTAGTAAATATTCTTGGAAACATTTCACTTAACAACTATATAACCAGTTCCATTATTAAATGAAGCATGCTAAGGAAACTTATCTGCAATTTAGTGTGGTAAGACCTACCATAATGTCTGTTACTGGCAGCAGCAGGCTTAAATCTTTGATGTGGAGCTAAGGGTGTCAGAAGCAGACAAGAGAGTGCATGTTGCCATTGTCAGCCTTCTGGGATAGATGTATATATCTGAGCTTGGAAAAACTGTTTTTGGGGCAGATGGAAAACAGATTCTCTTAATCGGAAACCTTCTAACCTGGTCAGGAATGAGCCATGCCGCACATTATCTTATTTATCAAGGACTTTCCAAATGGATCGTTTGTACTCTCATTTATTCCAGGTTCCACAGGGGTCTTAGTGAATTTTCCTGCAGATTCCAAATGGCATCCATTTTATCTCATTTTTTTCCTGGTTTCTTCTCTTGTTTCTGCATCTTTTTCAGCCTGTCCCCACCCACAGTTGATTATTGCATTGCCTTTTGTACTGAGATGTAGTGCTGTTGTGCTTCCAAGAATTCCAGGATGATGAGCACAAGGAAGGCACAGCTAACAGTTTTTAGGCTGAGATTGTTAGCTCCAAGATTTGGGTGAAAAACAACCTGTGCTATGTATGTATCACTGCTGCTAATCTTCTTTGAGTTTGTAGGGAAAATGAGGTTTGAAAAAAGGACAGTAATTCTTAATATTTCACTCTGTGCCATTCTGCAGATGGCATCACTCCTCTTTTTTTGTGGATGCCAAGAAATGCTCTGAGCATGTTCAGTCTTTCACCCTAAACTTAGTTAAAACTATAAAACCATCATGATTCTGGGAAAAATATGGAGTTCGTTTTTTTCTACTCTAATGCTAAGCAAGTTTATTTAATAACAAGAAGCACTGTAGAAATGTAATGTGGAAAAGGATGGCAATATTTTTTCAAGTAAAAATAACATGAACATCTGTACATGCTCAGCTCGAAAAAACCCTGACTATACAATATTTGGTTTCATTCTTGACTTTGTCTGCCTTAAAGACACAGCCCTTCTCCATCAATCTCCTGAAGGTCTTTTCCAAGCTCAGATATATACATTTATTTTACCCTAACGCCGAGGGAGGCCCGGAAGGAAAAGACAAGAAATCGGGCCTTCTTGGCGGTGGCTCCTCGCCTCTGGAACAACCTTCCCCCTGATATTCGCGCGGCCCCCTCGCTGGGTATTTTCAAAAAGCAATTAAAAACATTGATGTTTCGGCAGGCCTTCCCCTCTAGTTAATTCCTGATCCCCTCCTCTTTTCTTTCCTAATGTTTAACCCAATTGTCAAAAGTTTTCTTTTATGTAATTTTGTTGTTTTTATTGTTGTATCCCTCGTTGTAAGCCGCCTAGAGTGGTCTATCGACTAGATAGGCGGGATATAAATAAAATAAAATAAATAAAATAAATAAATAAAAGATGCTGTAGCAAACAACATGCTGGCCCAAGTGCAGATACCAGGCCTGTGTGCTGCCCCCCCCACCTGACCCTCTCTGAAAGGTCAGGTGGACCCCCATCTTGGTTCTGCAGTTTTAGCCCCCGGGTCCATTCCTAGATGCTGGCACCAGCGGCTGCTTAGTTCATCTCTCTGTGGCTGTTTTTGCTCTTGTACAGCACAGCAGAAAGGAGGTGTCTCATTTACTCTGTATTTCGCAGGGTGAAGGTAATTTTCATGTACATAAACAGCATGAATAACGAGATAGGAATAGATAGGTAGAAAAGTCAGGATATTATTGATAAAATGTGTCAATCAAGTCTACTCCTCTGATCTTATGTCCACTAATGACGATGCTCATTCTGCAAAAGAAAAAGGAAAAAAAATCCTCAGGTCTCTTCTGTAAACTTAGCCTCCTGAGAGAAAAATTACTACAAGGCTGTTTCCCAAGCTGCCAAGACACCACTGGCTTTTCATTTCTATGACTTCTCTTTTTCCCAAGGACCTTGCAATTTAATCAGGACTTCTTAATAGTACATGAATTCTAAATTGCAATCATTTGTTGCCAAGTAGCCGCAGGCTTTCCTGTCTCTTAGAAATATCTCTGTTATTTCCTCTTTTTAGAGTTTACGTAAATAAAATAAAATAAAACTTTTACCAACCATACTTGCTGCTTCATGTTCTTGGCCAAAGTATCTTTCTGCAAAAATTGAAATCTATTTCCTACCATTTATCTTGTGGATGCTGTCTCGACTCCTTAGTTTATTTTATTTTTAGGTAATCGTGACTGCACCATGTACAGCAAATAAGAACAGCATATTATCAAAATGACAATGGTGAGTTTTATACGGGTGGTTTCAAGAAACAAACCAAAATATTTTCCCCCATTGAAATAATATCTCAAGGCAATGTTCTCAGCTCTGATTTAATAATGATGGTATGTATAAGAGAAGGGTGGAAACAACAAGTACTGTCTCAGTAGCCCTATCATCCCTCCTCAAAGACCTTCAGGTGAATGATGGGGAAGGGGCTGTGTCTTTAAGGCAGACAAAGTCAAAATCAGAATCAGCCCTCACCTTGGCCTTTTGAGACCCATAGTTGGTAATCTGGCCTGATTAGCCACATAAATTTGGCTGAATAATTCTCTTACTGCTATGAGGCCACCTCAATTCAACAAATTAGGTCAGAGTTAAAGGAAGTGTTGAAAATAGCCTTAGCTATTAAGACCTCAGTATTTAAACTTATACAAAGCAGGAGGTGAGAATCCATGAATCTGTCTCAGGCTAGGATTTATTTTATGAAATAATATTATCATTGGTAATTTTAAATGTTTAAGTTATGGAACTTGCTTTTTTTAAAAGCAAGAACAATCAACATTTATCTCCCTGATCACTATCATTTTTCTTTATAATCCATAAGTGGAATATGTCCACTGCTTTGAATAGTGTTTAATATGATAATAACAAAAGTCTGATTGTCAGTATGATTTCATTTTTGTTGGCCTGATTCCCCCCTTCATAAAAACAGAAGAATTATTCTGGATTAAAACAAAGGTCTATCCAAACCAGCCTTCTGTTTCTAAGAGTAGACAACCAGGTGCTGTGAGAAGCTGTAAAACATGACTCCGTTTATTTCTTAATTCAATTATTAGCCACCCTATATCCATCTGTTCTCCAGGTGACATATACAAAGACAGAGAAAACATAAATAAAATCCACACACTTCTTACCAGAATCAAAGCAGCACAGAAATAACTGAAACAGGTGGAGACTAAAACATAGCCTGCATACTAGTCATGATGGGCACATATTACCTCCAGTTGTTCAGGAACACAGCTTGATGCAATGAACTGTACTTGGGCTTCTTTTGAAGGAGGTTCAGAAATTTCTACCACTATAAAGCCCTATGGCAAAAATGCTGGCTGGAATCAGGAGTTATGATCTTGCCTGTCCTTCAGATTCCAGTTACCTTTGGTCTTGCCACACAGAGAAAGAAAAGCCTCCAGGCACACCTCTAGTGCATCTCCAACTGTTCCTAAGCTAGGCTGAGCCACAGGTGACATGCTGGTTCTTGACCATGTTTCCCCCCTCCTACCTCTACTTTTTGTTATGATTTAGAAAACAGAAAACTGATCTTTTCTATTATTTCAGTGGCAAATCAGCAAGCAAAATGGTATCTGTTGGATAATATTGCTGAGAAATGACAACTCTAGAGATCCTCTCCTTGGACAGATGTGCGTAGTAGGATGAGAAACAATCACCATAAAGGGGGGCGGGAGAGTCTAATCCAAAACTGACCTGGATTTGAAAAAACGGATACAATAATGAGTTTCCAGCAAACCAGATTAGTCTATGCCTTACTTACCACTGCATGAGGATCCTTGTGGAAAGCCAGTATCTGCAAGCTACCGAAACTGTGAGGTATTGTTCCTTTAAATGTTTTGAAGTTGCATTTTATCACCAAGATCAACATTCTGCTTCCTTTCTTCTTTTTCTTACTAAATTTATGTAGCATTAAATTGCCTGTACCCCTAGGAACTCTGACTCTGGACAATTCCAGAACACAGGACATGAACCCTGAACTAACCACATGGGGCTGTGAAATGGAGCTGTGAACAACCATGACTGTAGGCTGAAGCCAATTCTGTGACATATGAAACAAACTCCACACCAATTAGACCTGAGGAAATGTTCCTATCAGTACCTGTGACTGTAAGCCAAAGCCAACTTTATTACAACAATGCTTGGTCAAGATTTTAATTCTCATGACATTGAACATGTACCCACAGTATGATTCCCTAAAATCATTCCATAGTGGCATAAATGGAGAACTTTTCCATTTAATTATCCTGGTGTTAGATCTTTCATAAATTTACACATGCTGACTTTATCTGCTGTCTGAGAAGAAGCTCCCTGTGGTACAGCAGTAATTATTGGTTTTATTCTGTGAAAGTGTTTCATATCTTTAACAGTATTTGTTCGGTAATGATAAACAGTCAGTGGCTGAAACAGTAAATCACAGTAGTGTAAGCACTTGAATTACTGAGAATTTTGGGTGTCAACTCTTCCAAAAGTTCTGTTGATACAAATGGTTTACTCTAACTCTGGTTTACTTTAAAACAGCAAGTTGCAACTAGACTAGATCCAGTTGAATCTAGGGATCTTATGGAGTAGTTAACTCATCAAAATGGCTGCTGATTCAATGGCCTGCTCTAGGGTGATTTACTACCCCAGCTTGTGGGGGAGTAGGGCAATGTAAAGTCTGCATAATTAAATTGTAAACTAGTCAGAGAGGGAGCTTTAATTACTATTGGGCACATTTTATAAGCAGCATACTTTAAGGCCAAATTTGGAACTCTTCACAGAATTTTAACTCAGTCATGAGGAATTCATGGATCTCACATGAGAGCTCCCTGCTCTTTCTTCACTCCAAATCTGTAATATTGGACACTTTATATAACAACACTTTGCTACCTAGTAGAATTTTTAGAAGGAAAAATAAACTAATAGATATACATATACCAGAAGTGGATCATATCAAATACAGTGGTGCCCCGCATAGCGATGATAATCTGTTCCGAAAAAATCATCGCTATGTGGATTCGTTGCTATGCGGGGCAAAAAAGCCCATATGAACGGATTAAAACACGTTTAATGTATTCCTATGGGCAAAAAACTCACCGTTATGCGGAAATCCTCCATGCGGCTGCCATTTTCGCTGCCCGGTAAATGAGGAAAGGGCGCGAAAACACAGCAGGTGGCCATTTTCTTTACCCAATGGCCATTTTGGAACCGCCGATCAGCTGTTAGTTCACTATGCAGATTCGTCGTTAAACAAATCACTCGTTATGCGGGGCGCCACTGTAGTTGTAGGCTTTCATCTCCATGGTGTGTTCAATAAGATGTTCTGATGAACAAACCATGACCAAAAGCATAATTTGTTGGACCCTCTAGTCCTAATTTTGTTCCAGAGCTTGGAAAAATTATTGGTCATGCTGACTGGGGGATTCTGGTAGTTGTAGTCAAACAGTGTAGCTTTTCCAAACTGTGGTTTATTCTCTTCAAATGGCTATTTATTTGAAATGTCATACTGTTCCTACAGTCACTCTCAGGACCAATTAGTGCAAGCACATTGATGGAATGTGAACACTAATATTGTGGACCAAACACCACATGGACCAC
The DNA here is from genome assembly GCF_051106095.1 of Pogona vitticeps. Classification (NCBI taxonomy): domain Eukaryota; kingdom Metazoa; phylum Chordata; class Lepidosauria; order Squamata; family Agamidae; genus Pogona; species Pogona vitticeps. The sequence continues at coordinate 72,704,408 of NC_135785.1, forward strand.
CTTGTAGTCATGTGGTGGTTTTGTTGAAGTAGCAGTTGTCATCAGTTAAATCTTCCCACTAGGGGGTGAATTGGGGCATATAGAGTTGAAGTATCTGTTTAAAACAGTGGGGGAAATCTAAGGTGTAAGTGCCCATTCAACAAATAGATCCAAGTTAGCAAGCTTACTATTTTATATGTTGGGATGAGTCATCCCTGTAAAACTTGCATGAGGACACTGAATACAAACCTATCACAGTGTGTGTTTGTATGGAAAGTGGGGGTGGTGTTAACATGGCATAAAAGCTTTGTTGTTTTTTGACAATTCATGGTCATTGTCATCAGGCATTTTCTATTTAAAGTCTGCATGTGATTACCAAACATTGCCTTACAGTTCCATGTTGTTGGTTAAGTGATATAATAGAACTGTACCAAATATGTAAAAACATTCTACATTTTGTTTTAATGATTTGCATGTTTGCAGCAATACTTGGTGACAGTATCTTCCATTCTTAACCATTTGGGGGCCATTATAGGCAGTAACAGACATATATAATTAGTGCATTTTTAAGACATAAATTGCTGCCTTTGGGGCCACTAGATAAAACAGCTACAATCTGTCATGCCACATCTCATTCTCTTCTCTGCATCTGATTGTTGAAGAAAATTAACTAATAAAAATCATGCTTATAATAATTGCAACATTAGAATTGTTTCCTTAACCAACAAAGAGAAAAATATCAGCACCAGATGGCTAGCTTCATATTAATGATCATAGCCCAATTTTTTCCTAAGATACTGAAATGAACACATAAAAGAGGAAATTAAGTGGATGGAAATTTGATCCCATTGAAGTCATTTGGAATTTTATTGCAGGTTTAAATATGTAAAAATTCTCCTTATTAAATTACAAACAAAATCCAAACACCATATATCCCTTCTGGGTTAACATGATGATTTCTACTGGGCAGAGAATGCTCTCCATATTCTGTTCTCACCAAGCTTCCATTTCACATGTGTATATGTCATATGTTTAATGAATGCACAGCATATGAAATTGGTTATGACTGAGCAGACCAAGTTTTTGGTTGGTGGAAAAAAGGAGCCATATCACAGGAACATGAATAAAGGGTGAAACAAGTTCTTATTCTTTTTCCCCCCACTCATATGACGTGCTCCTGTGTATATTCTTCCCCCTCTCCCATCTATCACTTTAGGTAGGGTAGAGCAATTTGTGGTCTTCAAGATGTCATTTATCCTGTATTTCCCATCATCCTTCAAGAATGACTATGCTAGCTAAACCTGAACAATGCTGTGGTCAAGGAACATTTGGAGGACTACACCTGCCACTTCCTATTAAATTTTCAGGCTTTGTTCATATCTTTCTATGTGTCAAGACTGGATTAACCTTCAGGCCAAGGGTAGACATCGTGGAGTCTGTGGAAAATTCAAGCAACCTCTGATATGGTAAATAGCAACTCTTGCTTTCAGAATTGTGGGACAGCTCCCATTGCCGCCTAGAGTGGTCTATTGACTAGCTAGGCGGGATATAAATAAAATAAATAAATAATGATAATTGCCAACATAAAAAAATTTCAATAGCCTATAAACATTTACAATTGACTTCATCATATTGTGAGGTTCCTGGTGTTTAGAAACCTCTATCCATGTGGTTGTCTAGACATTGCTCCCAAAAATGACACCAAAATGCGGCAAACATGTTCTGACAAATATATACAGAGTGGGATTTGTAGGTTCTACACATTAGATGTGCATCTGATTTCCTCACATCAGAGTCTTGTATTTATTTCAAAAAATTCTCAGTAATTTTTTTGCATCAAAAGGGTGAAGAATAAGAAGATGGAGACCTGAATGCTGTTTTTGAGGTCCTCAGGCTCCCTACAAACCTGTCCTGTTGAAATAGAGTGGTAAGTGCACAGTGCCAAATTTCAGGAGCAAACCCTTAAAACAAAAAAGGAAGTGCTTCCTTTGAAAGAACTTGGTATTTGGACACAGCCAAGTTGTCCACTCTAGTATGAAGGTGAATTAAAAAAACACTGCCTTGTGAAAATGACAGAGGAAACTCCCTGATGGAGTTAAAATATAATGTTACTCATTGTTTCTATGAAAATGCCATAAGAAGGGATAATGTTTGGAATCTCAAAATATGATGCAGTTTAATGTCTTAATTTTGCTCAATGTAATCCTGTATGCTGGAATATTTATACATTTTCAAAAACAGTTTTAAGGTTTTCTTGCATATCATAGTCTTTGTTTTAAAGAAGCTGCTTGAAGGTATCTCTTTTGATTTTCATTGCAAGCTTATGATCCAAAGTACCTCCATTTGTCAATATGGTCTACATTTTCATTTTGGATTTTGAAATGAATTTCTTGGGCTACTTTCTTTTTACAGATTATCATGGCTTGGCATTTTTTTACATTAATTTTTAGACTGGTATTTCACTGACTTTATTAAGTAACCATTGCAGACATCTAAATTTTAGCTATTATTAATGTACTCGTTGCATATCATTTTCATGGAAAGGTTGTTGATAACCTCTCCATTAAAACGTTGCCATTAATTAAATCAGCAAGTGCTTCTCTAAAAATGTTCTCAGAGTACAGCTTCAAAGCAACTGTGAAGTTATACATCCTTTTTGTACCCCTTCTTGAGTCTCTATGTCACCTGATCTTCAACTTTCATTGCAGCTTTTTGTTGCCAGTACAGGTCGAAATGTACATAAATATATCTTCAATCAAGACCGTTTTTACCAACAACCTGCCATGTTGAACTTCATGAAAATCTTTCTTGTAGTCAATAATGGGAACATTTAAGTCACAGTTTCTCTTCCCAAATACATATATGCAGAATAGTCCTCCTCTGGTTCAAAAATATCCTTTCAATCAAAATTGAGTCCAGCTTTGCCATTTTTTTTCTCATTTGCAATGCATTTCTGGTTTCTGTATTTCTGGTCCAGTTATCTTCTGATATAATAAATTCCCTTGGTCTGTTATCATTCCACACAATGATTTTATCTTTGACCACACGTATCATTTTTATTGGTAGCAGCAATAGAGAGGGCTAGAAAAAGGAAAGATGGAAAAGATGGTTCTGTAAACAATCTGTATAAATATGTTTGGGATATGGCTCTTGCTGTGAGGTAAATGCAAGAAGTTTGAAGAGCTGGGAAACAAATACTGTAGAGTTGAATGACGTTGAAGTGACATAGTCTTCACTTACGGTTTATGCCCAGCAAAGGGATGAAAATAGACAGCAATTTCCAAATTCACACGGAGTGCTGTAGAAATATCTTTTGGATGATAGTTACTGGTTAAATTGGGAGATGAGAGACCACTTCAGGGTGGTTTTACTATGTATTTTTTCTCCCCCCTCCCCTTTGGTTTCACTCTCTTTTAATTATTCTTATTTGCACTTGTCTTTTGTATAATTATATATTAAATTTTAAAAAATTTAAAAGATATCAGAGAACTGTTTCTATCAATTAGTAGTGGAACTGTGATTTTTAAATACAGCCTTGCCTCCTTGATCCTTTTATGCATATTAAATGAGTCATCGACCTTCATAATGTTTCCGTACATTGTTCCAAACACAATTTCCCCTTCATTTCTCTAATGTTATTTTGGATGTACAACTCTTTGTATGGTATGTTTTTGCTATTTTTTTCTTTCTAATATTTTTCCCATCACCTCCTTTTTGTTTTTATTTACATTTCTGCTTTTGAGGTTACTGTTGGTCACATGTAATAATGCCTTCGTAAGTTTGGAACAAAGAACAAGTATATTTGAGTATCTTATTGATGCTTTCATGAATCCCTCCTTAAAAGCAATTTTTGCATTTTCTTTAATTTGAAACAAATAACAATGATGACAGGATGAGAAGCTGAATGTACATCAGTTCTAGGATAAATCTTCAGTGGATGAACCTGGCTTTGGTGCTTCTCACTAATTAGGGTACAATATAATCAGCTCCTATCTTTGTTTCAATAATGTTAATGTTACCTCATGGGAATTTGCATCTATGCAATCTCCTGGGTGATAATTTGAATGTAGTGTTGCTAACTCTTAAGTGTTTCTTCACAAAATTGCATCCTTTCTTAACAATGTTCATTTCATGTTCCTAATCTCCCCCCACAAAAAACAACAACAACAACACTCTAAAGGCTTCTTTCCTTATCTTAATATTAAATCCCCCAATTATGCACTTCAGGAGTTGCTTTTTTGGGTATACAAAGCTTTATAACAGTTTAGAATTCTCCATAGAATGTTTCTATGCTTTCATCGGTGTTATCAATAGTTGTGGCACATATTTTACAATTTTTTGCTGTTAACCATGTGAGCATTCCCTGGTCTGAACATGAAACCAGGTTTATAATGGATGCACTAATTCTTTGGCCACTAGGCTCAGTATCCTGTTAAGTGTAGGCAGGTCACAATGTCCTATCTTCCTATTCAAAGATCTTCCCATTCAAAGCAATGAGACTTCTGCTTGAAGGGATAGGGAAAGCTTCAGTAGAGTCCAACCACTCAAGCAATGGACTGTTACATAAGCAAAAGGAACAAAGAAGAGTCTGTTCTGTGATTGCAGTGCTATTCCCCAAATAATATACAGTGTGCCTAATATTTATCTGTCCCTTGCCAAGAAAATCTCCCTTATTTAATCCTTCTCATTTCTTTTACCACATTGTGGTTTTTTCCTACCTCATACATACTTTGTATATTCAAAGTTCCTAATCTAACTGTCAACCCTTAGATCCTTAGCAGCCTTCGATCATCTAAATCCTGTCAGGGAATGGGGGCCTTTTAAATTTTCTCTTTAACCATGATGAAGATGGCTATTTGAAAGTTATACTCTGATGATTTCCCACTGTCTTCCATATTTCAGTACTGTAATGATGGCCACCATCCTGTCTGTAGTTTTCCATCACAAAACCTGACCAACATCTTTGCTTTTGGTTTAACATTCCAGTACCCAGCGTCAAATGGGATTTAGAGGTGATTTGGTTCTTCAAGGTTTTACAGGCCTCCTGGGCAAGTTCCTGCATCTAGAGATATCAACTCTTGTAAGGGTTGGGTTAATTAACTGCTACTTAGTACTTGGCACGGCTGAGGCACATGGTTACACTAAAGCCAGTTTGAGGCAATCACGCTATGTTAATATCTTAGGTATAGATGGAGAAGAATTATTGCCTATGGGCTACTTCCAATTGTTGATCCCAGCTAGAGTAGACCCACTGAATCAATGGGACTTATGTACCTGTTGGTTTGACTAATCCCATTCATTCAAGAAGTGTATTCTGTAGTGTAGTCTAGCTGAGAGTAGCAATTAGATGCAACCCTGTTAGGAGGTAACTAATTATGGCAGTTACTGTAAAGGTATTTGTACATTTGCATAGAGCAGAGGTAGGCTTATGTGTTCTGTGTGAACAAAGGTTCAATAAACCATTTCATATAAGAATGCACTAACTGCATAAGAATCTGCATAAGAATCTGCCATATTAAAGCACGCTTTAATATGGTTGCCTCTCCAAATGAGGTCAGTCTTTCTATGACCTTCTATGCGTATAGCCAAATAAGGCCAGTGCTCTGTCTGGATGCTTACCATAAAACTAACCTGAAAATAAGAGGAAAATTAAATTTGCAGGAAAAGGACGGTACATATATCATTCTATTAAAAGATATCAAAAACAGAGAATAATAATAATAAAAGGGGGGATTACCGATTGAATTGTTTGAAGTGGAGAGAGAGAAAGAAGTGAAGAGTTTCTAAATGTAATGATGACTTCAGCACATAAAGTCATCTTTTGCATATGAAGAAATAAAAGTCATTAAATGTCATTGTCTTATTTTAAAAAGCAGCAATATCCTGTCTGATTGCTAGTATTAAAGTGAGATGATTAAACAGAAACCTTATCTTCAGTGTTCCAATGAGAAAATTGAGAGGAGTTATCCAATTATGGATAATAAAGAGTAGAGAAAATCCAAGAATAGAAAAATTGAGTAGAGGGGTTATATAAAAGCACTTTATAATCCATCAGCCAAGACATTTTATATTGAACACAAACAAATGGAAATGTGGTGGATGTTCAAATACACAGAGCCTGGGGTTGGGTGAGATAGGATTGTGCCAGAATCACTCTGCACAAACAGAGTGAAACAATACACAGGGGAAATTACATTTTATTTTAGCAATGCCATTTATACCTGTGGTGCTATATCCCTTGCACTAGTGGAATTCTGCTGGTGCATACTGGAAAATTAAGTGCAGCTGAAGGTGTGGATTTCAGCTAGGATTCCATGGTTAATTTGCTTCCAGAAAGGAGCATTTAAAAAATCTTCTTAAACCATGAATCCCATAAATCCATTCCCAACATTGCTCATAGCCATGTGATTGGAATTATTGCGACTGCAATCAAAAAATGTCCTACCTCTCTGACTAACACACCTCAATTGAACCCAACTGAAGTTCCCAGACAACTGCCTTCTTTCCCTCTTCTCTGCTGCACAGCAGCAATGGACAACAAGGTTCTGTCTAATGGGGTAACCGGCCATGGCCAACCACAAGAGGCATGTGTTATTGTCCCTCTTTGCAACAGAATGGCTGGCCAGTGCCATAAAAATTGCTCTGCTTGTTTTTGTTATAAGCAGTGTAATGAACAGTATTAGGATATGTTGCACTTCTTCTAAGACCTATACATACTGAATTTTAAGCACTACCGTTCTGATCCATCAAAAGCAATCCTCACAAAGAAACAGGTTTGCATGAGCAGATGGCCTTGAAGGATGTACTAAACACATCTAAAATAATGGACCAGATTCTTCCTTTAATATTCAGGGCTATCTGGATTAGATCAACACATGCATCTCTTCGTCGTCGTTTAGTCGTGTCCGACTCATCTCTTAGCAAATGACTAATGTCAAGAACATTGACTTACTTGGGATATGGATGAATGGGGTGAATCCAGATGTTTTCTCCCTATTGTGTCCAAATTGGTTACCACCTGTTTCCAAAGTGAATGCAAATACCCTTTTGCTCAGTAAACTAAATGTGATTGTTTGCTGAATTGGCCTCTTTGGGCATAATCTAGAGAAATCCAATGTCATCTAATAAATAAGGTGCAAAGCACTCTAGAAACCCATTGGAGATTGAATGGCAGAATGTAGCCCTTGCTAAATAAACATTTCATCCTGTCAACACGTCACCGTTTCAATAACAGTTCTGATTATTTTTGTTTTCAGATACATAATTGCAAATTGATACGCTACAGTTCTTCAAGCTATTATGTTTTTCAAGTCATACACCACTGACACATTGAAACCCATGACATTCCCATTGCCTACCACCTCTCAAACAAATAATAAAAAGATATGGCAACTCACCTTATGACTATGGTTGGAACTTGGCAGGACATCTCAAAATGGGGATGCCACTTAGAGTTGCATCAGGCTGCTGAGGAAATAAGTATAGCTGAATTTATTTTTGAGCCAATGCAAATTTTACTCCTTTTGTACCCTCAGACTCTTGCTCTCCATCCTTCTTGACCATTGACCCCGATGTCTGTAAAGTTTCCTTCTTCCATTCCAGCGAACTGGTTAGTACACCCAGTGGTAGTGCTCTGGCATAAGTAGACTATGGGACAGGAAGGATACTACCTGCCTTCTTCCTCTTGCACAGCATGCAAAACAACACAGAAGGAAGGTAGCAGTGGAAAAGCTTGATTCCCTTATCTCCACTCTTTGCCATGGATGGAGTACCTCTTTTGTAAGTGAATTTTGAGACTGCAGAATGAATGCAGCCCAGTTCTTCTTTGGTTTGGATTAGTATTCAAGTTGAAGAAGATTCAGGGTCTGCAATACTGCTTAGGGAAATTCGGTGACTAATATATGCCTCCTGGACCTCATATTTCTGAATCTAGAAATAGGAGCTTGAGGACTAATCTTATGATACTGAGGATATTGGGGGGGGGGGCAATCATTATCAAGGGAATGGTTGTCTGATCCTCTGTTCACATATTGACTAAGCCAAGTGAATATTTGGGAAATTTTCATGTACAAAATTTTTTGTTAGTAGTAATGCTAAGCATGTATTCCTTTGACAGAAAGTCTTGTTTCTTTCACGCTGACCTGCTCTGTACATATGCTTACACCAACGTTCCTTTCTCAGCATAAACGGGATTGTGAACTCAAGATTTGGTGCGTTATTTGAGGTTTTTTTTTGTTTGCTTGCTTATTAGTTTGCTTAAACATTGCATCTCATCATGACATGCAAACTTAGAACTGTGCTGAAGTGCTTCTAAACAAGCCAAGATTCAGAAACCAACTTTAAAATCTGGTTCAAAGCTGGCTTCCAATCTGACTGGTTCTCAAGGGCTTCATCACAGCTCTGGTTCACATGTGGCATGTCATGGGAAGTATTGCTTGTGTCCAGTTCCAGTTTGTTTTGCTCCCTAGAGGGAATGAAGTGACAGGAAGGGAGCATATTTGAGTACATATTACACATTTATTTTTTGGCACATTAAGCCAGAATTGCTTACTTATTGTGACATGTGAATACAGCCATTTATATTATCACAATTTACTTGATTTCAGCAGCATTTCCACAAGAAAAAAAATCATAGGACAACATATCATAATGTGTTGACTTTTAATGTTATATTGGTTTTTCAACCCAGCTTTTCAAGATAATTAATGACAAATATTAACCTTGGGATCTGGCGGGATCACTCTAAAAGCTAATATAGTCTCAAGGCCACTTCCTTTTTGTAAACATCATGTTGTTTGGCTATTTGGAAACAAAACCAAAAAAATGTAATTGTCTTCCAAAATAAATAGAGATGTAGACATTCAGAATTAAAGGGTTTTTGGATAAGTGACAATCTCTGGCAAATGCTTCACTTGCAATCCTACATAAATACATACATTTCTGGGAATCACAGCATGTCTTGCAAACTCAGTATACCAGGTAAGCCGTACACCTATACTATAGCTAACATCCCCTCTTATTACAAAACAGAAATGCCTCAAATGCCCTGTTAAATTGTGCAAGTCCCTGAAACAGACTCACAATCAAGAGGAAACTATGAGACAAATTCAGAAGGGGCTTAAGAGAAGGTGGGTGGAAGATTTTGTACTTACATAGTGAAATAAAGTAAAGAAAGTGGAAAGATATACAGTTAGACCTGTACCCTGCAATAATTATGAGCATAGTTTAGGGCAGAGTTTTTAATGGTTTTTGTAAAGGAAAAAGAAAAGGGTTGCTGATTATCTAAAGGTGTTAGAGAACCGCATGTAAGGTTATCTCACAGATCACAAATATCAAACAGTGTGAAACTTTGGAAAAGAAGAGGTGGGCTTGCTATAGAGAACGATCAAATGAGAGAACAGAAAGAATGCAAAGAGGGCAACTTAAAGAAGTGACTTAGATGCTAAAACTTAAGATGGGACCATAGTGAAAGCCTGTGAAGAGAGACATAAAGAGGTATATAACATATTTCAAGCACAGTCAACCCTTGACTTACTAACAGCCCAAGTTACGAACATTTTGACTTACAAACCACTCTCATAGGAAAATATTGACTTGACGTACAAACTTAGATTTGAGTTACGAACTGAAAAAATGCGCGGGAGGTGGGGAAAGCGAGAAATGTGAACTTTCAGTTAACCGTTGGCCAGTGAAGAGGGTGCCTGCCTGCTGCCTTGCTCTTCCCAGCGTTTAGAGAGTGGATTGGGAGACAGTCTTCAGATTGCCAGGTAGTGCCTTGTACTGCCTGGTATTGCCTGGACTGTATTTTTATTTTTGGCTATTTTGGGGTTTTTGGATTTTTGCTTTTTGACATTCTTTTTTTAAGCAGAGCGACTGCCTGTTCTGGGTGAATACACTGTATGTTTTTACTTTACTGTATATACTGTACAGTACAGGGTTTTTTTGCAGCTTGGTGGGGGGGTAGGGCTAGGTGGGGGGGTCTTGCAGTGTTTTAAAATGTCTGCACCTGTGGTTAAAATATTCTTTCAGTGCATGTGCTGTTTGTTCAGGAAGGCAGGCATTTTTGTGCTGGAGGAATGGTTGCTGGATTGCTATGCCTTGCTGTGTGGGGGGGGTTATGTTTCTGTGTTCTTATGGGTCTTGCAGTGTGGATGTGAATCCAGAGTCTTTTAAAATCAGAATATATTCTTTGAGTGCATTTTTGTGCTGGAGGAAAGGTTGCTGGATTGCTATGCCTTGCTGTGGGGGGGGGCGTTATGTTCTGTGCTCTTATGGGTCTTGCATTGTTTTAAAATGTATGTGCCTGTGCTTAAAATGTGGATCCAGAGTCTTTTTGTTCTGGAGGAATGGTTGCTGGATTCTATGCGATGCTGTGGGGGGAGGGGTTACCACCCCTCGATCTAAGAACCAAAAACAACCAGAACAGATTGTAGCGAAAAGCCCTGCCCTCACGTGTCCGTCACAGCTGAGCAGTGGAGAAGGAGCCAATGAGTGGACAGAAGGCGATGCCAAGGGGGGAGGGGGCTGGATATAAAGGCTGGTGTATGGAGCATGGGAGAGATTCTTTGAGTGAGAGACAGTGTGAAACTTAAAAGTGAACTTAGAGTGAGGTAGAGTTCTGTAAGAACGCTGACTGGTACAGTGAGTTATTAGAGATTTAAAGTCATAGTAGGACTGATACAAATACAAGTGATTAGCAACCTGTGATTTACTTATCGAATATTAATCTTATGTTAACTTCCCTGATCTAATAAAAGAGTTAAGTTTCAAAAGCACACATGTCTCCTTGATTAAATGGTATTGAAGCAGCAATACCCGGTGGCAGTGAAGAAAGAAGAAGAGCGAGAACCTTGTGAAGGCCTGAGGGAATAGGGGCTTCAGAGGGGATCGCCACATGGATTAATTGGTTTTCAATGCATTCCTATGGGAAATGCTGATTTGACTTACAAACCTTTCGACTTACAAACTTCCTTCCAGAACGGATTAAGTTTGTAAGTCAAGGGTTGACTGTACAAAGAAGTGGAAATGCAACATGCAGAATATGTGGAAAATATAGGTAATAGATATTGGAGGGACAACTGGTAAGCAAATGTTACAATAATCAGTGGGATAAAATGGGGCTACTAATTTGATGTTTATGTCACTATGATGGGTTTTATAAATGCTATAGATAGAAAATCAACAAGTCTGCAACAACAGTAATGTGAGGTGGAAGAGAGAAAAAGTGGATCAAAAGAAGACTGAAGACTGATGTTGTCATCTAAGAGAAAGCGGAAGGTGAAAGTGGTTTAGGAGACAATGCAATACATTCTGTTTTCTGCATATTGAGTTTGAGATAATGATAAATCAGCCCAGCAAAAATAGCTGTAAGACAGTGGGAAATATTTGTACGCACAGCAAAAGATATGGAGGGAAGAGAAAGACACATTGGCTATCATTACTGCAGCTAGAATATCATAGGCCAGAGAAGGAAATCTGATTGCCAAGAGGAGGAAAGTAATGAAGGCAGTCAAGAACTGAGCCCTAAGGGACATCAGAAGTAGGAGAAAAATGCAAAGTCTGCATTCCTATATATGGTTACCTAGGATTAAGTCTCTCTGAATCCAATGAGGCTTACCTGAGTATACAGGTGCACAGAATTCTCGTGTTACAGATTGTTAATTTAAAAAAAAACAAAACACCTCTGATAACTTTTTCATCTCCACAGGTCCTCTCCCCACTGTGAAATTTGGTTGCTTAAAAGGTCCTTATCTTCAATTCAGTCTATTTTAACTCTTGCTTATTGTAACCTTGTCCAACATCTGAACGCAGACTGCTGGCTGTGTTGTTTTCAGATCCTAGCCAGCTTCAGACTGTATGGATGAAAATCTAGTCTGAAGCGCAGATACTATTCATTTGGGAAATTCCTGTCCATTCTTATTTAGATGTGGTCATCAGCCTTTTAATTGAAACACCCAGTTCCTACCTGAAGTCTTGCTTTTGAATCTAAAGTCATTATTTGCACAGCACAATTGCAGCTGGAGTAGTCTCTGACCCATTCTCTGCCTTTGCAAAAAAAATGTAATGACATCTTGATACTAGGCAATACCCAAAGTGAAATTTCTTGCTTTTCTGGGAATCTAATTTAAAGCTTAATGATCCTTTTTATTTGGTATGATCTCTTCATGAAAAGATAGAAACACAAAGGGATTCTAGGCCTAGCCTTTCCTTTAACAATATAATCTCAGAAATGAGGCTGGCAATAAATTCTAGCAATCTACATTATACTTCTTATTCTGTCTTTCAAAGACTTTAGCCAGTAGATCTCTAACTTTATTAAAATCATGTTCTGTCTCATCTTAAAAATAAATAATAGTTTCCAGTGAAGAGTGGCCTTTCTGAAACATGCATCGATAACTTCTCACTTTCAATATTTGCCAAGCAGTTCCAAGCATTTGAACAAAATATCAGACTGAAGCAGCAGGACAGGGGGGAAATCCCCTGGCTTGAGACGACACGACTCTTTTATCCATCTTTTTTTTTGCCTTACAATAAGAAGATAGATTCCATGTTTAGGGCAGTAGCATGCAAGATGAAACCAGTGTATACCTGACCTACAAAGGGAAAATATTTGGGATATTTGTTGACAAATTTAAAGTTTCTTCTTTCTAGAACATAAATTGATTTGGACTGGATCTAAGATTGGATCGAAAGCAGTTTCCGAAACACTGGGCATGCCTGGCAGAATTTTTATTTGGAATGGAAAGGCCCAGATAATACACATTTCATTTCTAGTTTATTTTTAAACATTTGCATCCAGCCATTTTGACTTGGCTATGTGTATGTCTAGAATGGAGATGTGGAAAAAAAAGGAACAAAATCTCCTATATCCTGAATAGATGTGTGAACATTATAGCAGGTGTCACTTGCATGAGAAGCTCTAGTCTAGACACTCAAAATGTCTTAAATGCAACTAGATTGTCCAGCATTGCAACTTAGACGCAATAAGCTGCAGGTCCGGGTGGTAAAAACTGACAACCACTCTGCCACTTTGCCTTTGATGGCTTAGACTTTTCCCCAGGTAGTATAAAAAGTTAGTAATGGGGCAAATGTTCTTAATCCATCGACTTTATATAGCATGTCACTGGTCTAGAAACACATTAACGTGCATTCACATAGTCATTTAGGTCAGTAAGAACAAACTAGAAGCCTCTAGTTTAGTGTTCCCCAGCCTGGGGGTTGGAGGTCATGGAGTGTTTTCTTCACGGTGGGGGTATCGCAAGTTGACTAGCAAATGTTCTAGGCTTTGTTAAGTAATTTCTTCCATGATCTTTTGGAACCAGATATTAAAGTTAGTGTGTATGTATGTATGAGAAACAGGCCCTTTGGAGGAGAAAGAAGCCTCTACTTTCTGAGAAGGGATGACTTTATCTCATTAAAAATGTATTTTTATACAAACATATCAGGGGAGGTGTCACAGATTACTTGGCTATTATAAAACTGGGTCGCGACTCAAAAAAGGTTGGGAACTAGCCTTAAAAACTAGCCTTTTGTGTTTATTTTCCTTTTTCCTTCCTCTATATTGAAAGTGGCAGGAGATGCGCTGCACCTATCAATCCTATGTCTGAATCAGTAACTTTATGTGCTTGAAAAGCGCAACTCTGCCTGACAAGGCACAGCTTCTACTGAATCTGACTTGGCCTCTGCTGCCTCAGGACATTGTGCCGTCCACAGCTGACCTCAGGCAGAGGCCATCATAATGACCACGTGGACTTCATTATTTCAGGGGCCATTGAGGCATATACCAGAGACTGGCAGAGACTGGGACTCAGCCCTAGAGGGCAAATAGTTACAAACAGATTTTTAAGATACAGTTGACCACAGTACTTACATTACATGTTATGTCCAAGCCAGAAGTTAGAAGTGACTAGTTTCATATAATAAGCTACTTGTAAATAATTGCCGGTATTTATAATAATTATCTTGAATAATGAAGGTATAACTAAAGTAGAACTGTAAATCATAATCATCATAAACTGCAGAGCTAGAAGGGACCCTATGGATCATCGAATCCAGTATAATCGAACTCACAACTCTAAACCACCGAGCTATCCAACAAATTCTTCAAATGGTCTGGAGATACATCAGGGGCCTCTGATGATGTTGGCAGTTCATTAAATTTGTGGCAAATACAAAGCTTGAGTTACCATTGCATTTTAACGGCTTATAACCACTACATTATGATTGTAAGCTACAACTGTATGTTGCAATTGTAACAATGAAAATAGATTATGACTGTCACTTAGTGACTGTTTCTTTTGTAGTTAAGGTACAACTAAACTTCAGTGTGACTAAATTGTAGAGGAGGAATATTGTATGATTCAAGTGCTGTGCCTTGTGTCGGTAATGTGTCTTGAGGTGACAGTAGTGAATGGGAAAAGACTGAGTTTTGCACAACAGGTGGTCTGTAGCATTCAGATTTTTAAAAAATAATTAAATGAACTACTTCAACTGTACTGTTTAAGATACTTTGAGGAGTACACCTTGAACTATAACTAAGACTAGTTACAGTACTTATAGAATCCTTAATTAGGATTTTCAACTTTTAAACTTTAAAATTTGGGATTTTAGAGCTAATTAATTTTGCATACATTATCTGGAATGGGTGGAGGTGGTTGGGTTTGGTAGATGAGCCATGCTATATATTCTGTGTGTTGCAGACTGAAGTTCCTATTCAATTAAACACTCTATATGATTTTACATAGTGATTCTAAATAGATATACTTGGAAGTATGTTGGTGTATATGAAATTTTTTTCTCATTATGTTTGAGCTTGCCATAACACAGGGTGAAAAACAAGTTTGACTGAAATTGCTAGATAGATAGGCAAACATTTTGGCTAAGGATGGCACACAGGACTAAATGCTGCATAGAAAAAGTGTGCACATTAGTGTGTGTACATATATACAAAACCAGGAAGCATGACAGCCAAGAGTAGAAAAATGAATGAATGAAATAGAAATATAGGGAAGCAAGACACACCAGATACCGACAACACAGATAATAGGATCTGGTCACCAGACAACAGGCAAAATGTAACAACATGCTGCTGCAGCAGCAAAAACAACATACAGTAGATTTTCTTCCATAGATGCAAAATGACAAATGGCAATGGCTTGGGTAAAAAAAAAAAAAACCCTAATACATATTTCCCATGTGTGTAATATGCTAAAAGGCTGAGTAATATATTATTTGTTGTCATAAGCCATCGAGTCAAAACCAATGTATAGCTACCTTAATAAGGCTTTCAAGGTTAATGAGATGTTTAAGGAGTAGTTTTACCAGACCCATACCCTCAATGAGTTTCCATGGCTGAGCAAGGATTCAAACCCAGGTGTCCTGAGCCCTAGTCTGTTATTCTATGCACTACAACATATTGGATATATTATACTTTCACAGAACTTTACTTTGAAGAACTTTGATCTACTTCTTGTTTTTTGATTGCGCCTTTTAAGGCTATAAGCTCCTGCATTTTTAGAATGTACTTAAAACATTCTCCTTAATCTTTTCAGTACTTACATTTTATTTCTATTATAGTTTTATGCTTCTATATGCCTCTTTTTTGGATTGAATTCTGACTTAAGTATTTGTCTGCAACTGAAATGTAGTCTTCATATATACCATATTTGCTGGCGTACAAGGCGACTGGCCGTATAAGATGACCCCCCAACATTTCCACTCAAAATATAGAGTGGACGGCTCTGCTGCGGCGCCGGTGGCGTCTGCCCAGGGCTCTGCCCGGGCCCGCTCTGGAAGTTCATGGCCGGCGGGGACGAGGGCGAGGAAGAGGGGAAGAGGCTGGGCGGGTGGCGGCAGGAGGAGGAGGAGGAAGAGGAGGAAGAGGGGAAGTGGGTGGTTGGCGGGCGAGCGAGCACGCAGCTGGCTCAGCAGCAAGAGGGCGAGGAAGAGGGGAAGAGGCTGGGCGGGCGGTGGCAGGAGGAGGAGGAACAGGGGAAGCGGGTGGGTGGCGGGCGAGCGAGCACACTGCTGGCTCAGCGGCACGGGGCAGCGGGCAGCCCGGCGGCAGGCTCTGGCCGCTCAGGCATGGCCGGCTCTTCTTCCCTCCCTCCATCTGGACCAACTGCCTACCTGCCCACCTGCCTGCCCTCCTCCCCGGCCAGTACGGCCCTGCATCACTCACTCAATGGCGGCGGCTCCTTCCTGGCCCAAAGGAAGTGCACCCGGCGTACAAGACGACCCCCCCCCACTTGGAGGCATGTTTTTTGGGCCAAAAAAGTCATCTTGTATGCCGGCAAATATGGTATGTGAGCATTTCTCCCTACAGTTTCCCCCCTCTAAGGGTCTCATGGCACAGTGGTTAAACTGCAGTCAAGGCTCTGCTCATTAACTGAGGTTGGTCCTGGTGAGCTCAGGTAGCTGGTTCAAGATGGATTCAGCCTTCCATCCTTCTGAGGTTGGTAAATGAGCACCCAGCTTGCTGGGGAGGCAACGTGTAGCCTGCATAATTTAATTATAAAATATCCAGACAGTACTTTAAGCACTGTGGAGTCGTATATTACCAGCACACTTTGCTTTTGCTTTTCTTTGTTTTTTTCACTATAGCTGTAAGACACCTGGATGTCTTTTACATGAGTTTGTTTTATATGTATTTTAGTATTGATTTTATTATGGTTTTTAATGTAATACTTATTTAATTCTTTTTAAATATTTGTATTCCTACTATTTTTAGCTTCTACATATTGTCTTTTTTATGATGTAAGCTGCCTTGGGTTCTTTTTAAGAGGAAAGGTAGGATAAAAACAAATAAAACAAATAAACAAATATTGTTTGCACCTAGATATTTTCCATTGCTGTAAGATTAGTTTCTGTATGACTGATGTAATGTTTCTGTAAGTTACATATTTTCAACAATTTTGAAGTATTGTTATGTATATGGAATGTGGAAGCAATGTAGATGAATAAAGCTTGTAGAAAGAGGCAAGCTGGAGCTGTAACCGATATATGAGAAGGATGTCTAGAAAAGACATAGAGCCTGATCCCACTGATGAAATAAATCAAGGGAGATTTTTTTTCAGTTTAGTGTAAGATCATGTGATTTTTGAGTCAGTGTGTGCATTCTCACCGCTGCCTCTCCTGTGGCTCCCTCTGCCTCCTCCAAGCGGGTTGCTCTGTCCAGGATGTGGGGGGAAAGGAGAATGCTATCTAGGAGGGAGAGGAGAGGAGAGGGAGAGGGGTGGAAAGGAAAAGAAGGGGAAAGGGAAGGAATGGGGGAAAGGATGGAAAGGGAAAGAAGAGCAAGGGATAAGGGTGGGAGTGGCACTAGGGCAGGTAACTGAGGGGAATAGAAGGCAGAAAGGATTTGGAAGGGGTGAGGAGAAGAGATTGGTTGAGGGACAGAACAGGAGGGCAGGAAAGTGGTAGGGCCTGAAAGGGGAGGGAAGGAAGGCTGGGCTTAGCTTACTGGTGGCTGGGAACCAACTGCTTGGCATGGCACTGGCTTTTTCAGAAAGGAACCACAATGTTTTTTTTTTAAAAAATCCTGTTATCTAGTATAGCACTGTATCAGATAGCAGGATTTTTTTTTAAAAAAGGTGGATCAATGTGTTCTCATATGCTGAATCAATTCTACACACACCTTAAAATAAATAGACCTCTGCTGGAGGAGTAGAAAAACTTGCTCTCCTACCACATTACTCCCACATACATGTACCTCGTGTAAATGCCCAAATTCAAATTGATGTAAAACATGCTGAACTCAATTTAAATGTTTTTTTTTAATCAGTGCGTTTGGGCTTTTAATTTACTATCAGTGAAGCAACTTATATCTTGATATCCAGATGGACATTGATATGATTGAAAAGGTTATCTGATTTCACACTGGAATTAACCCTTTCAGAGATAAATGTCAGCTGTGACAGACCAAGAATATTATAAAGTTTTATAATGCTTGGAAGTCATTGTTTGAGTGTCAGCATGTGATCTGAACACTTTAACTTTCCTGTCATCTCAGAATCAATATCAACACCCACCAACATTTGCAGCTTGAAAAAAGTGAGTGTAAGCTCTCGGGAATGTAGAATGAAGCCTGTTACCACACAACAGTGATAAAAACTGGGAAGACTGTTCTCTGAAGTCAAGCTGATATGCTGGTGGGCCTCTCCAGACCACACTAAAGTTGGTTCCATGAGGATTAGTTTTGTAAGTGGGATGGTACTGCAGGGTAAGAAATGATGGTGGCCTAAATCAAGTTGGTAGTCCCAACTATAGTAGACCAATTGAAATCACTGAGAGCCTAATAAGTATTGATTCATGTTAGATGGTCTCCTCTAACTGAGAATACTGACAGGAGTTAACCCTACATATTTTTTATTTTAATTTAGTGTAACATTTTCAATTATATTGAAGGAAGGAGAAGGGAGGAGCAATTTGTAAGTCATCATTACCTATTCAAAATACCTCTAAGATTTAACTTCAAACACACGCGCACACACACACACACACACACACACACACACACACACACACACACACACACACACACACATCCCCTGCAGTAAACTATGTTTCATCTAATTCAGCAAGATTCAGTGCTTGATTGATTTAGGATATTTATTGTGATCTTGGGGAAAATGTAATTTAGGGCAGGAACTGGACATTGATAGGCTCCAGATCTTTATATTATAGGGGAAGTATATTATTGTTACATGAGTGTAATGGAGGAAATAGTACTGTCACGGGGAGAGCATACAATGAACAAGACAGTTGAATGCGTAATTCATATAGTGCATAATACCACTCATTTCCAAGTGGAACATAATATTTCTTAATACTGTTCCATTGATCTTGCTGGCATGTTTTAACCTTCCTATAAAAAGAGACCCAGTACAGTAGGCAACTGTGCCTGAATTTGTAATTCTCTGTGCACTGTTTGTAAGTTTGTAAGGAATTTTTATGAGAATAGTGTGCTTTGTTAAGTGATTGCCTCCCCACGGCCTCATATGATGTGGTGTAGTCCACACTGCTACATCAACGTTGTACCATCTCATTGTCTCAGCCTAAACCCTACTGAAAATTAAGGTAAAATGATTAGGCATTGTGAACTAGGAGTATTTTGTTTATATCAGAAAAAGAATTACCTAATTGTTGAGGAAAAAACTCCCAAAAGATGACAATGTATAGACACTTCAAATGTAGTTTCTGTACTGAGTGTGAATTTATACATCTCGCACACTAATCAGCTACCGTAGATTTAATCTCATGCAATCAGATTTCCACGTTGACAAGAAACTTTCCACTATTTTCCAGTCCCTAAAATCTCCACTTCTTCCAACTCTATTCTTGAGGTTCTTCAGTCTTCAAGCGTATGAGAGTACAGGTGGGAATGGTTTCACCAGCAGTATCTATTTTTCTGGCAGATGAACATGATTGGATGCATTATCTTTCAGCACATGCACCCACATTTTGCATTTGCTAGGCTGATAGAATTTTTCTAATTAAAAGTTATGTGCCATTAAGTAGATTCCAGGGGTTTTTCCTTCCAGAATTTTTCTAGGCATAGAGTACTCAGAAGTGCTTTATCATTTCTTTCTTCTGGAGGTAGGGGTGGGCTGGGACAGTGCACATTGCTGATGGCTACACAGGCACAGTGGGGAATCACAGTCAGGTATTCCAACTCAGAGGTTAAATAACCTCCAGGATCAAGACTCAATACATATTATGCTCTGTATATATTGATGTATTATTTATTATCTATTATTACATATTGTCTACATCTCCTTTTCACCAACTGCAGGTGATGCTGTCCTGTCCCTCCAGCGCTGCCTGGAGAACGTACTGCAATGGATGCGGGAGAACGGGTTGAGGCTGAACCCGGACAAGACGGAGGTTCTGAGGGTGGGTGGCCCTGTGGCTGGCGGCTTGGGTGACTCTCTCTCGTTTGGGGGGGGTGACCCTGGCCGCGAAGAGTGGTGTCCGCAGCCTGGGGGTACACCTGGACCTGACGCTCACCATGGAAACACAGGTGGAGTCGGTAGTCCACACCGCCTTTTTCCATCTTTGGCAGATTGCCCGGCTGCGGCCTTACCTAGACACAGGGCACTCACCACCTTTAGTACATGCACTCGTAATCTCTAGATTAGACCTCTGTAACGCGCTCTACGTGGGGCTGCCTTTGAAGCTGACGCGGAAACTTTAGGTGGTGCAGAATGCAGTGGCCAGACTCCTTACTGGAGTGAGGAAATACCAACACATCTCTCCTACCCTGGCCATGCTGCACTGGCTGCCCATCCGTTTCCGCGTTGACTTCAAAGTGTTAATGCTTACATATACAGTGGGGTCTCTCCCTACTTAAGAACAATCCAACTTAAGAACAGCTCCATTTGCTAAATTTTGCTTCTACTTGAGAACAGAAATCCAAGATAAGAACAGCAAAAAAAACCTTTCCTCCTCTTTTTTTAACCTTAGGTCATCTTAGGTTAAAAAAAAAAATCTCCCCCTAGTGGTAGAGTACTATTAACCAGCTTTGCATTAGTTCCTATGGGAACTAATGCTTCAATGTACGAACGCACCTCTACATAACAAAAAAACAGCCAGAACGGATTAATTGGTTTTCAGTCCATTCCTATGGGAAATTTTGCTTCAACTTAAGAACATTTCAACTTAAGAACACCATTCCAAAACGGATTAAGTTCTTAAGTAGAGGTTCCACTGTAGTTTCTATGGACGGAAAAGAGCAGATACGGATTAAATGGTTTTCAATGCATTCCTATGGGAAATGCAGATTCAACATAAGAACTTTTCAACTTGAGAACCACCTTCCAATACGGATTAAGTTCTTAAGTAGAGACCCCACTGTAAGGTCCTAAATGGTTTAGGACCTCAATACTTGGCGGAATGCCTACTCCCATCTAGATCTACTCGGATCACTCGCGCGAGCCAGGAGGTGAGGCTGAGGGGCCTAACGCCGCGGGAGGCCCAGAAGGAATGGACACGAAAGCGGGCCTTCTCGGCAGTGGCTCCTCGCCTCTGGAATAACCTTCCTCCGGTGATTCGTGCGGCCCCTACGCTGGCCACTTTCAAGAGTCAATTAAAAACATGGTTATATGTTCAGGCCTTCCCTCCTGTCAATATTTAACTCTCACTCTTTTTTACTCTCTTCTTTTTCCTTTTTTCCTTATTGTTCTATTATTGTATGTGTTCTAATTGATTTTAATATTTGTATGTTTTACGATAATTGCTTTTATTGGAAGCCACCCAGAGTGGTCAACCAGACCAGATGGGCGGGATACAAATCAAATCAAATCAAATCAAATCAAATCAAATCAAATCAAATCAAATCAAATCAAATCAAATCAAATCAAATCAAATCAAATCAGATAGATAGATAGATAGATAGATAGATAGATAGATAGACAGATAGACAGATAGACAGATAGATAGATAGATAGATAGATAATTGAAATACAACTCTCTCAGTGTACTGGAGCATTCTGAAAACCTCAGGGTTATACATGTTGCTCCATAGATTGCCTAATAAAAGATGTCTCCTTGTCTGTGCTGTTTCCCACATCTTTTAGAACTCCTAGTATATTTTTAAAAGGAAACAAAATATCTTAACATAAATATGTATTTATTCTTATGGAGCAGCTCTGCCAGAAGATGGCTCACTTGGTACCATCCCTGTAGCCTTTTCAGCACCAAGTGAACACTTCCGTATTCACCAAGGATGGTTTCCTGGGGATCATTGTGGTTTTATTTTTATTTTATTTTTTCTTGTATGGAATTGTATTCTTCTTGGGCTTTTTTTACTACCTGAATTCATTTTTGTTTATTTATCATAAGCTGATCATCTGATATTTTAAACAGCATGATTTGGAAAGGAAAGAAGGCAGGCAGGAAGGCAGGCAGGCAGGAAGGAAGGAAGATCATGCATGTACAGACACTTGCTCACATGGGCTGAAATCCTCCTGATTGGCGTAGTAAGTTGGAACTTACAGAGGAACTGACTTACCAAATGCCCAATGATTCAGTGGGCCTACTCTAGTTGTGACTTAGTTAATTAAGCCACAGGATTTCAGCCACAATGTGACATCCCCTTCCTTAATTTTCCCTCTAGAAGCTATTCTGGAAAGCCTCTAATTCTTCAAGTAAGATTTTGAGGATGGATAGGAAATATAGCGGTAACAGGGGAAAGAACCACTTGCTCCCTACTTTACTGATGGAAGCTCTTCCATTGATTGGAGGGGTCAACTGCATGCAGCACTGTGCTTTGTATGCTGGGGAGGGGGCAGGGAAACAGAGTGGGGACTGTGAACACATTCAGGTGTCCCTTGGGCAATGACAGCACCCTGTTGGCTGATGCTTTCACTCAGAAGCACACTTCTGACATGAAGGAGAAAGAAGAACTATGTATGCTTTGTGGAAGGAAAACCAGTTTAGCTTCTACATGTTAGTGCCATTAAATACTCCTGCTTTCAATTGTTCGTCGTTAACAGCCCTCTTTTTTTTTGTTCCCCGTCTTTGGTGCGTTAAATCACAATCTGTTAGTGCACTTCGTCCACACTTCATTGTAGAGCTTCAATGTTAAAGAGGTGTGAGGTATTCTGTAACTCTTTGTTGATTTTCAGGCATTACAGTTTTCTCCCAGCCTAAATGAATGACCCTGAGTGAGTACACAATTCTAAACTGCTGCACAGTAGTTCAAATCCATGATTTAGAGAATTTGTAAATGGATGTCTAGTAACGGATGCAGAGTATATTAAAAAGAATAGCTTCCTTTTTTCCTTTTTCTTTCCTAGCCTTTGTTATTTGCTCAAGTACGTATATTTTAAAGACGGTTGTATGTCTTATAGAAACATATGGGTCTTTCTTTTTGTACTAACGAAGTGAATTCTACTGTAACTCCGCTAAACTCAAGTATGCTAATGTTCTGTCAAGCAGTTGTCTCTTTATTTCTGTTTATGCCTGCCACTCTATTAGCAACTTTTCCTTCCTTGTTTTCTTTGAGACTGCTAAATGGTTCAAACATTTCCTAAAAATTAGTTGATGAGCTTGTTAGGGGCACATTTCCAGGGACTCGTTCCTTTCACAGCAAAAGAGAAGATGAAGGTAATTTTGTTTGCAAGGAACGTATGATTGGGAGCTGGCTGTTGAAAGAGACGCCATGTCAATGTAATGAGGGAGTGTAATATCTTAGTTTGCATCAATATGGAAATAACGGTGCAGCTTGACAGACCTGATGCCAAAGGCAGTGCCAGAATGCTCATTACACATTCAGCTTCTGATTATGAAAAATAGCGTGTTTTCTTTTAAAGAGGAATACACATTATCAATCAAACCACACCAATTATTTCCAAAAAGGATCACAGTTAAACAAGCACGGGAGCTCTCCACATATAACTGCACCTGAAAAGAAGAAGAAGAAGAAGAAGAAAGCACATTTCAATGTACATGATAGTTTTAATTTCGTGACAGTTGAATTAATTAACCATTTTATACTTTCCTTTCTCATTGGCCACATTTTTCTTTGCTGAAATATATCACAGTGACATGAAATGGGTCCATGGTCTGAAAGAACAGGTTTTAGCATTTGAAAACCCTTCACATTCTTCAGCGTGCCAGTTTCAGCAGTTCTGTGATCAGGTAGAACTTCATATGTATATCTAATTCCTCCTCCTATTAATGACATGGCAAGATTTTAGATGGTTGGAGAAGTGAGTGATTTGGGGAGTGGAAATTATCTCTTTACAGAAGCAGAGATTCATTAGAAATTTACATGGTGCGTACACATGTGCACACAGCCCTTGGCACACTCTCTTACTTTTTATTCATTTGACAGCTAACGTTAGACCTGATTCATGTTTGTAGAGAGCAGGTGTCTGTGTGTGTCTGTGTATCTGCCTGCCTGCCTGCCTGTCTGTTAGGTGTCCACACATCACATAGGATTTATAGGGTTTCAAAGAATGTGAAATATTCCATAAGTGGTTTTACCATTACTACTCCACAGTTGGATTTCCATGTTGAAGCAGGCATTTGAACCCAAGTCTTCTGAGTCCTACTCTGTCATTCTCTGCAGTATACTACACTGGTTCTGTGTGTACACACACACACACACACACACACACACACACACACACACACACACACACACACACACACACACACACACACACACACACACACACACACACACACACACACACACACACACACACACACACACACACACACACACACACACACACACAGACATTCCAAGATCCAAACAGTTTCTTGCAGCACAATCCATGTTGTGCCTACCAAAGCATATGTATATGCTTGCAGAGGTGCTGCCCAAGTGTGAAGCTTGATGCATAAATTCCCCCTCTATGCTATAATTTCTACATGAATTAATGGGCCTGTGTTCGGGGAAGGAAAAATGTGGAACAACCTTGGTCCAAGAGGTAACACTAGCTTTATCCAGTGTAGAAGAGGCACTTCATTTTAGTGTTGTTGCTCATCCTTCCCTCAAGCACCAGACTTCTGTCATTACCAGAGGCAGTTTTAGGCAGCACTGAGATAACTGAAAAGACTTTATCTCACACATTTCTGAAGAAGTCGCCCACCGTGCACTTCTACCTTCTCTTCCTTTTTTCATTCTTTCTTCTAATGCACAGGATGAACTCGTTATTCTTTTTTCCTTTTCCCTTTTTAACTCAGGCTCAGTTTCTAAGAAGTGCAAAGTCTCCTTTTCAAAATTTAGTCAAAAGCAGCAGTGGCTGACTCTTGGGCACTGACCTATGAGAAGCTACAGACGTGAACTGGTTGTGTCTCATTGAGTTCAATGGGAGCAGTATCAGTTTGTTAAGTTACATTTCAGAAGGCAAGTGTTCACAAGCTGAGTTCCAGTTTTGTAGACAGATCGCAAGCACCACAGTTGAAGCAAAGGGGAAAAGCCTTTGTTTTAAAGCCCTGTTTTGTTGTTGTTGTTGTTGTTGCTGTTTGTTTTGCTGCCAAATCAGTTGAAAACAATGTGGTCTTTGCCAATTAAATACTTCACTTAAACCATTACATTTGCTGGAAGTTAAAGGAAGCTTTCTTGTCTTTTATATTGCCCAAGGCTATAACTATGGAGCCACTGTCTAAAAATGAGGCTCTATTACCTGGATATTTGTGGTTTTATATATAATTAACTAGCCAAGATTTCATTGGGGAGGGGGAAGATGTTACTTAGCAAGGCAAATAGATAATTGGGCACCTTATACTGATAGGGATGATATACCCTTCACATTCTGAAAAAGATTTGTTCTGACTGGGTGACCTCGCAGTAGCCTCACACTCTCTAGAGAAAGTTTAATGCTATAACTTATATTGTGTAAAATCTTTGTCCACATTAGACTGACCTTGTAAAGCTGTTGTAACAGTTTGAGGTGTTTAGGAGTAAATGTGCATTTCAGTTATAGAGCTAGGTCTTTGTGACCAGTTGATGAGTTTGGGAACATCTGTCTCATTTCTAGCCTAATACTATTCTTTCTAGGATTTCTTAGCATGACACTGTCTTGATGTGGTTCTGGACTCTGGCTTTGGAGCAAGTCGCATGTGGCAAGCACCTACTTCATCTATACTTACCTTTACATTATGAGTGCCTAGAAGGACAGAGTAGGCTTTCTTGTGCACTTCTTTAAGCAATGAGGTGGAGTTGGACTTCCAGGTCATAGGGAAACCTTTGTGCCTGCAGGTACATATGAGTAGGCTGCCTCCATACAGACATTCAAGGGAAGGGGACTACTCAGTGTAAACAATAGCGGGAGAGCAGCCTGTTGGCATGACTCTCTCCACGTATGAGGATTAGTGTGCACTCCAGCCACACTTAACTATAAGTTTGAATTTCTGTCTATCTTTACCCTTAACACTATGCAATGAGATCAAATAAAAACAGATGAGATGGACCAAGTGTTGGTATTTTCCTTATAAATTTTATTCATTCCCAGTATTTTTGCATGCGCTTAAATTCTTCTTTCAGGCAAGGGCACATCCATTTATGTGATTCTAATGACTTCAATCAAACTTCCTAGTTGCACACAGTCTAATAGTACGGTATTTGTTTAAATATTCCTATCAGAAGCAGCAGGATGCATGTCATGTTTGGATTTATCACTACTTCTCAGCTGGGTCCTTTGATTTCTGATTTTAACAACCTGCCTAAGGCATTATAGTTTCCTAGCAAAACATGTACCTTGACTTCCTATCTTGTTTATTTTCTCAGTTGAGCCAGAGGTGTTATGTTCACCATTGGCCTAGAGTCATGTTGAAAAGAAGGAAAACACACACACACACACACACACACACAAAACAAACAAGCAAGCAAAACAAACAAGCAAGCAAAATATATATATATAAAGAAAATAGAGTGAGAGGAGAGAATATAAAGAATCTGTTTCTCAGCACCTGTCTTACTTTCAGTAAACATGTTCAAAATGCAAAATCAAGCTGGCAGACCTCTTGATAAAATGGACACCCAAATTGCCTATTATATTTGAAAGGAAGACAAGAAGAGAGCATACTCACTACATAATGCACACAATGAATGCAGGAATTTATCTGCAGTAAACAACATGAATAGGGGCTAGAAATACTGCTAAGATCTTTTCTTAGTTGAATGGTTGGCTTTCTATTATGTTTCATGCAACAGGGGTTTAGAGACTAGAGGCTGCACAGCAAAAACCTAAGAATATGCCAGTAGCATTTATGTTTAATTTCTTGCAGGGAAAATCATTGCTCATTTTAGGTATTTAAGTATAGAGCAGAAAATAACACAAATTAGGAACTACGCCGTACTTTGTGACTTCCCCCTCCATCCCCTTCCCATTTTATGGAAGTGTCCCTAAAGGAAGGTCTCAATGAAATTGTGCTTTGTAAATATAAAAAAAATCAGCTGATGATGTAGGGCTTTATCCTCCTTTTGCATTCTGAGGTCTCTAATGTCAAGTTGTCTGTAATTTGTGCTGAACCAGAAGCAAAATGCTGCCCGCTGTCACTCGAGTGTCAATGGCTTCTCTGCAAAACTGAATCTGGGTGACATTTACACATCCTAAGGACCTGTCTGAGCTTTTGCATTCCACTGAGATGATGCAGGAATAACAGTTTTCTCCAGGCTTCAAATCAAAGCTCTTCTGGCATTTTGCAGCTTGAGTGAAGAACAAAAATGATAACTTGTATTGTAACTGACCTTCTGATTCTAAAAAAAAACAGCACAGTGCGGTAGATAAGCCTGAGAGGATGCAGAGTCAATTTCCAGGTGCTATAAAATGGCTAACATAAAATAAATGCATTTAATGATGAAATCATTGGAGGGACTTGCTAGTGGGTATCCCACACAAGCGATGCACTAAGGACTTGTTCTGTAAATTAAAGGGAAGTCTTGTATACATATATACATCTCTCTCTCTCTCTCTCTCTCTCTCTCTCTCTCTCTCTCTCTCTCTCTCTCTCTCTCTCTCTCTCTCTCTCTGTGTGTGTGTGTGTGTGTTTTCTTCTCCCTTTCTCCCTTCTCTTTCCAAACACCTTTAAATTCCCTTCTATGGTAAAATTAATACTAAACTTGAGTGTAGTGTTTCATTCATACCCTGACAACGTCTCCTTCTATTCAAGCATATTTGCATATCTTGTTGAAAACAATGGTAGGAAATAAACAAAAGATTCAGTAAATGCCCTTTTAGAATATTGTTAGCATAATAATGGACGCTGTTCATGTTGCATTGTTGTAGAACTGAATGATCCTTCTTATCGGCCCCTCCTTATTATAGACGCACCTGTCTAAACTAAAGTGTTCCCCTTTGGGGGCCCATCTTCGTCCCTGTCCATTCAATGAAGTTGCAGTCATTTGCAGTACTTATGTGTTGCAATAGTTTCTATGACAACAGGTGATGATGATAAAAGTAAAGAATTGTGTCTTGATTTTTATGGGTAGGGAGATAAAAGGAAAGGATTGCTGTAGGAAAGCTTTCTCTTTCACAAGCTATTCCTATTTAGCAAATGATGGTGGTGATCTGAAAAGCAAATAATATCAATTATTATTTACTGTGGATATTTTTATATTCGTCAGGTTCTCATCTGGCCATATATGTATCTCCTGTGGGAGGTACTGTACAATGATTAGGACATTCATTGACCATTAAGTGCCTAACCCACTGGATAGCATGCATTCTTACAGGAGTGGTGGTGGTGGCCGTGGTGGTGGAAATCAGCAGATAAGCTTATGAGTCTTAAGAATTTGAATAGAGAAGATATGATAACTAACGTTTCTAATAAATATGTAACAATGGTAGGAACCTCTTGCTGCAGTAAAGTGTGTGTGTGTGTGTGTGTGTGTGTGTGTGTGTGTGTGTGTGTGTGTGTGTGTGTGTGTGTGTGTGTGTGTGTGTGATGTGCCATCAACTTACAATAACCCTTACAGCAACCTGAACAAGGCTTTAAGGGAAGTGAGATATTTAAGGAGTGGTTCCACACATACCACAGTGAGTTTCTATGGCTGAGTGGGGGTTCAAGCTCAGGCCTCCCCAGTTGTTGCTCAGCAAATTCAGCCTCTTCTCACTTTAGAAAGGAAAGGGAAAACAGTATAATAAAAAGAATGAAAGTAGTAGGGGAAAAAAATAAATGAAACTGCTTTTAAAATAATTTACATATAATATTAAAAATGAATTGCAAATTTACTTTGAGCAAAATTTGGAAAGTTACTTTTCAGAAGAAATTGGTTACAATTACAGGACAAACAGCAATTACTACCCTATTATGTGCTGTCAAATCGCCTCCAACTCATGACGACCCTATGAATGAGCCATCTCCACAGTATCTTGTTCTCAATTGCTCTGCTCAGCTCTTCTAAACTCAAGCCTGTGGCACCCTTTAAGGCAGGGGTCCCCAACCTTTTTCACCCCACGGACCCGCTGGGGAAAGTGGGGCACCCCTGCACTCGTGTGTGTGCATGCGTGAATGGTGGCATGGCACTTGCGCGGGCAGGCATGAGCTCATGCATATATGGCAGCACAATGTTCACAAGGGCATGCTGGAGCGCATGCACATATGCAAATCAGCTCTGTGAAGGTGAGTGCATGCAGGGGTGGGTGGGAGCGCTGCTGCCAAGTCCAGCTCAGGCCACGGACCGGCACCGGGCCGCAGACCAGGGGTTGGGGACCTCTGCTTTAGGGAATCAGTCCATCTTCTAGTTGGCCTTCCTCTTTTCTGTTGCCTTCAAACTTTTCCAGCATTATTGTCTTTTCCAGAAAGCCCTGCCCAAAGTTGGATGGCCTCAGTTTCAATATTTTTACTTCCAGATATAATTCAGGCTTGATTTGGTCTGGACCCAGGTGTTTGTCTTTCCGACAGTCCAGGGTATCCACAAAATAATATCAGCTGTGGTCTGATGGCAATTTTTAGAATATATATTTTTAATTGCATTTTAATTATTTTGCCCTTTTATTTTGCCTTTTTATTGTGTTTTGAACCAAAGTGTTGTACAAAATTATACAAAATCTCTAGCTATTTCAGTTTCTTCGTTGTCAATGCTAAAGTTGTGTAGTTTTTCTGCAGTCATGATTTTTGTCTTTTAAATATTCAACTGCAACCCTGCTGTGGCACTTTCTTCCTTCACTTTCACTAAAGGTCATTTCAAGTCATTGCGGCCTTCTGTCAGTAAAATGGTGTCATCTGCATATTTTAAAGTGTTGATGTTTCTTCCGGCAATTTTCACTCTTCCTTCATCTGAATTTAGACTGACTTTCCATAGGATATGTTCTTCATAGAGACTGAATAGATAAGGGGATAAAATACACCCTTGTTTGACACCTTTATCTATATGAAACCATTTTGTCTCTCCTTATTCTGTCGTAATGGTAGCTTCTTGTCCACAGTACAAGTTACATATCAGGACATTCAAATGCTGAGGCACACCCATTTCTTTCAGAATAATCCATAGTTGCAATTAAAAAAACAACACTTTAATGTGTCAATTTCTCAAAAATAAAGAGCTACCTTTTAGTTACTGAAAACATTTGAGAGTTATAAGCTGCTGGTTTGTGGTACAAAGCACTCTTCTTTATTCACCTCATTGTCATCTCAACACCCACAATAATTAAGAAAAAATCATCCGAATATGAAACAACCAACCCTGTACTTGAACCATGTCATGTTCCTCCTTCAGCATTTCATGAGATTGTACTCTCTCAACTAATAAAAGTGATGGCAAAAGAAGTCACATTCTTCCATCATATTTATCAATAATACTGCAATGAGATTATGCTGTAGTTCTTGCAGAGAAGGAATGCACCATAAGTAAGTAGTTATTTTGTAACTAGTTATGTCCCAATTCGGCTTGTGAGGAACAAAACTCACCATGATAAGCATGTAGAATCAAGTAAGAGGGTTGACTGTGTAGGAGGATCCTCCAGTTGAGTACTGCCATGTGGGTTCAGATATACCTTTAGTAAATGATATCTGACACTGTGGAGATAGCATTTTGTTACATAAACAGAAGAGCAAGCATCTTTAAAGATGTTCCCTTGGACCTTTCAAAATGAATGTTGAAGTAAAAAGGAACAGGTTGGATAAATTTTTATTCTACCCGAGCCCTCGTGGATGAAGAAGCACTGATAAAATTCTGGTCTGTATGCTGGAGGATGTTTGAAATGTGTCAGGCTGCAGTGTACAGTAATGAGAAATCTATGCTATTGTGTTCTGTATGTAGATTTTTAAAGAGATAAACATTTCAGTCTTAGGTTTTTTCTTGCAATATACTCCTCATATTCGTCATTGCTTCCTCTCCTTTTCTTCCAGAACTTCTGTTTTCAGCATGTACGTCTTTAGCAGTCATAATTACAAAAGAAAAGAGTTAAATAGCAGAGTTAAAGTGACTGAAGATAAAAACTATTACACAGAATACATGTGCTCCCTTTCTGACCCATATCATATGCTAGTATGAATAATGTGTTCTGGTTCAGTACAGTATGTGGAAACTGCTTTCTGCCTCCTTGCCTGCCTACCTGCCTTCCTTCCTTTCTTGGCCTCCATATATATCTGTCCCCCCCCCCCCGCTCTCTCTCATACAATACCTTAGTTCTTCTCCTGTTGTGCCCAGTGTGGACATCCCAATACAATAAAGCCACTAAACACAGCATCAGGTCTGTGTGGAGGGATATATACTGTACACAGATGCAACTCTGAATACAGACAACCTGGATACAGAAACTAATATATACTGTAGACCACAATCTGATTTAGGTTTTATTCAATGCGATGTTGACAGGTCAATGTTCTCACAATACAGCCAGATTGTCCCTATGAAGTCCAAACCAGATATGAGACATTTTTGATTCCCATACCTTGATTCTCATACTTGGGATCCTCCTCTTTTTAACAGTAGCCAGTAGGAAAAGGAGAATGATCTAGGTTAAGACAATTGGCAGGAGATCCACCCCCCTTTTTCCTGTGTTGAACATTTTGAATTATCACCCTAGGTCTCAGTTTTCTCTATGAATTCTGTATATGGCAATTTTAAATATGATATCTGTTCTTGTGCATACCCAGTGTGGTATAGTGGACAGAGTCACAGATTAGGACTTGGGTACTCTGGTTCAAATCCCTATGTGGTCATGAAAACTCAGTGGGAAAGTGGAACTCGTCAAATGACTCCTTAAATATCTCACTCATTTAACTATCTCTTCTTAGAAGTCCATGAAATCTACTTCCCCTAAATTTACTGTCTGTATATTTAATTTTTTATTCTTCTCTTCTTTGATTTACCTTCAGCTTTGGATAGCACTGAGCATGCTGTTCTTTTTTTGCCATTCCCTCCACGCTTACATGGACCAATGAATTTTAAATTTTATTTATATTTCTGAAAATTATTTCTCCATTTATTAATGACAATTCTTATAGTCTTTTAGAATAATACTCTTAGAACTGCACAGCTGGTAACTGGGGACCTCAAGTATTGATCATGGTTCTTTTCTTCTTCTATCTTCTATTTCCTTCGTTCTTATTCTTTTAATACACACTATTACCTTTAGGCTGAATTGCAGTTTTTCTTCTAGTTCACCATCTTTTCCTAAAGCTCAGCTTATCCTATAGTTATTATAGACTGGATGTGTTTTCCTTTCCTTATCGTACACTGAACTTTAAAAAGTAAGCCATTTGGTCTGCCCAGCTGCTTTTGTAGTACCTGCTTGACTTTCTCCCACTCTGGTTAATGCTTCCATTTTTCCTGTTTCAGACTGATGGAACTTTGATATCTTCTTTAAGCCATACTATCCTCCTGGCAATGTTTAAGTAACATTTTATCTACAATTTTTTAAAAAATTTCCATTGCAGAACCACTTGTTATTCTGATTGTTTTCCCTCTTGATTATTGTAATTATTTTCCTTCAGTGTCATCTCTTTCTGTCCTTTGCCCACTCTTTTCCATTCTGAATGGTTTTGCTACTGTTTTCCGTCTGTATCTTGTTTTGCCTATGTTTTTTACTGGCTTCCATGCCTTTTTCAATTCCAGTTTATGCCAACACTATTCTTCTCAAGCTTCTCACAGATCTTGTCTTCTTTCTCTTTACTTACCTTCTCCTCATCTTCAGCCTGCTGATATTTTCCTCTGGTTAACCTTAGTTACTTCTCCCGTGTAATACTTCTCTGCCATTGTTTAATACCTCTCTGTCATTCCACCCTGTTTATTTCTAGAGTTTGTTGTTTCTTTGCACTGACATTACACCATACTTTACTTGCAGTTGTTTAAGCCACACCTGAATACATCTTGAGCTTTTGTCTTCTAATCACTGCCTTGCCTTCTTCTATCCCTTTTCTGTTTGTATTTCTTCCCCATCCATCATGGCCCTGTGACTTTTTTAAACAAACAGGCAGTATTTTTATTTTTAAATTCAGCTTTCTATAGTTCCCAGGTTTCATGGTGCTTTATAAATAGTAAATATTATATCTGACATTAGAGTTGTCATTGAACTTTTACATTCATTGTTCTCTCAGATTTTAGCCAAGCCCAATGTGTTTTTCAGGAATAAGAATACATTTACCTTAAGCTATTGATTCCTTCCCCTTGAGTCTTAGTTTTTGAAGGTAATATACTCCCTTCAGCAAGTATGGGCATGCAAAGACACATTTTGAAAAGCTGTAAATTAACACAATTACAGGACTGTCAGGGGGACTAAGCCAATTTATATCAGATGGGAATCAGGCCTTTAATATATAGACAATATTGTGATAATGTATATTACTTTTCCTGAAGGCTCCTGCATATTTAATCCCACACCACTAGAACATTATTGCCAGTAGCAGGCTTAATTTATGCATCTTCTAGTACCTTGAAAATGTTTCATAACCTTGACAATCTCTTGAAAACAAATAATATCTGGTAGCCTTCACACCACCAATAAAACTTTACGGTGTAGTCATGCCAATTAAGAGCGAATATTTCATGCATTGTAAAGGTTTGTTTTTTGTTTTATTATTGAGGGACTGCCTGTCTTTTTTAACAAGGTTTTGTTTTTATTGAAGTAAAAACCTGCCCTTTCCAATAAGCAAGCTAGTCTATCAGAGCTGACATTTAATAGAAAACAAAGTACGAGCTTGGGAAGGTTACCCAAACTGGCACATGTTTTAGCACAGATTATCCCATAACAAAATTGGACATGTCTAGTGCAACTTTCATGACAATTTTTCTGTCAGGGCATTTTGTGCAGATTGGCAGCAGAGTAAGAGAGCAAGAGAGTAACACAGTTAACATAAAGGGGAAAGAAATGCATTTCTCCTCTCACTCGATAGCTTTTGTATGTTATTACTAGGTCTAATAAACAATGGGTGTACATTGCCCTGTTTTGTAGTCTGCCCATTGTCAGCATAATGAATTTAAGATTCAGTTTAAGGTAGGTGAAAGAGGGAAACACCTAAAGAAATAAATTATGTCTCAATTCTTTGCAGAGGTGGTATTTTGATATGGACAAAGGGAGTGCTCACTATCCCATCTTTTCCACAACTCTCTCAAGGATTTTCACAGTAAAAAGAAAAGCATCATCTTTTATCTTGTGGTGTTTATCTGTCCCAGAGGACGCTCTGTTGCCTTTGCACAAGTCCTGGAAAAGGGGGCTTCCATCTCATAAATCTGTAGAGGGCCTAAAGAAGAACTTACCACTCTCCCTGCCTCCCATATTAGGCACTAATCGATCTCCTGCCCCTGCGGAGGACTTAGTTTTTTCCAAAATGAAGTGGCTAGTCCTTCAGACCCCACAGTCAAAATCCACAAACAAATGAATAAGTAAATAAGAATGAAGACTGAGAAAGATGAATAGAATCAGCTGCTGGAAGGAACATGAAGAAAGGGATAATGGAAAGTGTGAAAGAGTGCAGAAGGGTCAGTGTGAAGGGTGAGACATGAAAGGGAAACTGTTGATTCTGGGTGGGCATCTGAGCACTTGTATGCATTCAGTGGGTGGTTATGTGTGCGGGCATGCATGCATGCATAGATGATATAGATCGGTATGTGTAGCTGTGGATGGACGGGCATGGATATCTGTGTGCATCTGTGTGCGCACATGTGGGCGGAGGTGGGATGCTTGTGGGTGTGAGTGCATATGAATGGATTGAGTAAATAGGTATGTAGCTGGGTGTGAATGGAGGAGAATGGATGGATGTGGGGTACGTGCCTATGTGTTGAATGAACAGAGGTGGATGATTGGATTTATAGATAGACAGTGTGTGTGTCAAACATTCTAAACATCTGATGCAGTCCTTACTTCTGGAGTAGGTGTGAAGAACACGAATTTTTGTGTAGGGCTGCTCCTTAGCCCTACACCTTGAGTAAGAATGTAATGGGTGACCACATAACGTAAGTTAAATTCTTGATGCTTGGAACTTGCTGCCAGTGCTTTCTCCTGAGTAATCCAGTGCTTATTATTTGTGAGTAGACAACTGAAGATGGATGTTTAAAATGCATTGGTTCTCACATTTATTTATGGGTAGGGAATAAGAGTGGTTCTCTAGCACAGATATATATTTGAAACGCTGTGAAACTTTTCTGTTTGCAGGTCCCTTTTGTTTCATGTTGACCATTTGGCTTCTTTCCATTTGGAACAATGGACAAATTATTTCTCTTCACAATAACAGTTTTTGGCTCCCTGCCTTAATCTTGACTTTCTGTTTCCACCACTCGCTCTGGCAATCAACTAGCATATCATTTCGTGTCTACTGAGTACCCTGAAGTTTTGTAGGGCTGGTTTTGCAATCCTATGCATGTCACTCAGAAGTGAATCCTACTTTGTTCCATTGGGCTTGCTCTTATCAGCGTCTGCGGACAGTTGCAGTCACCCGGTACGAAGGCATTCACTGTCTGAAATCCTGCTGTACAGTTATGCAAACGGAGTAATGCTTAGACATGAATCTCCATAAGTTAAGAAACATTCGTAGGCGTTCTCTGTTGCACACTGACATGTGTGACTCAATATGCAACAGGTAATGTCTGCTGAGGTTTCATGACAGTTTGCTTTCAAAAGTTATGACTTTTGCAAAACTGCAAGAGGATTTCAGCCACAATATGTAAACTCTTTTCTTTTTGCTGAGCTGAAAGCTGAAGTTGAGTAACAAAGTAGAGAGGCTACTATCTGCTGGCAGTGAATGAGGAGGCTACTAGTTGTGAAGGCACAATTTTTTTCTTTTTCCTTTCCCTTCCCTTTATCTTTTCAGCCACTTCTTTTTCATCCTCTTTTCTCTTCATTCCCACCCAGCTAGGTAGCAAATTGGGTGGATTTGGCTGTGACTTGGTTGATCCCAGCAAGGATGTGGTGGCGCTGTGGGTTAAACCGCTGAAGCCTCTGTGCTGCAAGGTCAGAAGACCTGCAGTCGTAAGATCGAATCCATGCGATGCAGTGAGCGCCTGTCGCTTGTCCCAGCTCCTGTCAAGCAAGTGGTTCAAAAGTGTGCAAAATGCAAAAATGCGAGTAGATAAATAGGTACCGCCTCAGTGGGAAGGTAAACGGCGTTCCGTGTCTAGTCACGCTGGCCACGTAACCACAGAGGATTGTCTGCGGACAAACGTTAGCTCTATGGGTTGGAAACGGAGATGAGCACTGCCACCTAGAGTCGGACATGACTGGACAAATTGTCAAGGGGAACCTTTACCTTTTACCTGTATGATCCCAAATCTTACTTCACCTGCCTCAGTGACATTGGCAACCATGGAAGCAGCTATTTTTCATATGTATGCAAGTCTATGTGTGTTTAGTCATTTAGTCGTGTCCGACTCTTCGTGACCCCATGGACCAGAGCACGCCAGGCCCTCCTGTCTTCCACTGCCTCCCGGAGTTGTGTCAAATTCATGTTGGTTGCTTCGCAGACACTGTCCAGCCATCTCATCCTCGGTCGTCCCCTTCTCCTCTTGCCGTCACACCTTCCTAACATCAAGGTTTTTTCCAGGGACTCTTTTCTTCTCATGAGATGGCCAAAGTACTGGAGCCTCAGCTTCAGGATCTGTCCTTCCAGTGAGCACTCAGGGTTGATTTCCTTTAGAACTGATAGGTTTGTTCTCTTTGCAATGCAGGGGATTCTCAAGAGCCTCCTCCAGCACCACAATTCAAAGGCATCAATTCTTCGGCGGTCTGCTTTCTTTATGGTCCAGCTCTCAATTTGCAAGTCTATATAATGTACTAAATATTGTTTGTGAGAAACTCTGAACTCCTCCTAATAAAGGCTCTTCTGTCATGCTTTCTCATTTTCCTGGTGATCACTTTTGCTAGAACCTGTGTGCTGGAAAATGAAACACTCTTCAAGCACACAAAAGCTATAGCCTTTGACTTGCTTCCTAGACTTACAAGTGGCTTTCAGGTTGCCTTACATCATTTGTTAAAGAAGTGTAGAGCAGAAAACAAGTGTAGAGCAAGCAATCTGAACTCCCAGAGTTGCCTGTAGCCCTTGCCTACATTAAATATCCCCCTGCAAATGATCCTTCTCCCCACCCTCGCAAGAACAATCTCTCCCTCCCCTGATAACCAGAAAAAGAAGGGGATGTCGGAAGGAAGAGTGAAAAGGAGGTGGCTGAAAAGAGAGAGGAGCGGAAGGAGAGGGAAGGGAAGGGGAGGGAAGGAGAAGGACTGGTGCCATCTACAGCTGGCATTGGCCCTGTTTACAGCCAGAAGACTTTTTTTCTTCTGAGGGAATTTAGCTGAAACAGAAAAAGGTTCCACATTCCTGGTGTGGAGGCATCCTTCTGACAAGCAAAAAGGACAGAGCATTTTCATATCTCAAGCCCAGCTTAGAGGTTCATTGGGCAGCGACACGCCTTCCATGGTGAAGTGGAACTTCTGTCTATCTCAACCACTCCTTCAATAATGTGTGATGCTACAGAACGGCTTGATAGCTCAGTGGTTTTGGTATGGAGTTTGATTCCTCACTGTGCCTCTTTGACAGGGGCTGGACTAGATGATC
Organism: Pogona vitticeps; assembly: GCF_051106095.1. NCBI lineage: Eukaryota > Metazoa > Chordata > Lepidosauria > Squamata > Agamidae > Pogona > Pogona vitticeps. The sequence continues at coordinate 72,741,833 of NC_135785.1, forward strand.
CATAGCATCCCTTTCAGCTTTGCAGTTTTAAGAGGATGATGATGGAACCAGTCCATCCTTTATAATATAAAGCATAGCCCATGTTCCCTAAAGGGCATAAAAGGACCTTTGAACCCTTCTCCCCCCCCCCCCCAAATGCTGGGTGTTGGGCTTCAGAGGTGATCTCTAGATGGCCACATGGAGCCCAGGGCTACATGCAGTAAGCTGCTAATTTAAACGAGTCTTTGCCCTTTAAATAACATAACTAAATTTATTAGTTCATTATTTTAGGCATTGTGTCATTATTTTAGGTAGAAGGGTAGGTCCTTCACATCCCTGTCCTCAACACTAATATCATAAAAAATGCATTTTCTTTCATTCTGAACAAACTATTTTAGCCTAGTGGTCCTAAAGACTACAGCAGGTCTTGAATGTGGTGGCCAGATTGGAGGCCAATGGGAGCAAGTTTGATCAGATATCCCCCGTTCTGGTTTGCTTGCACAAGTTACCTGCTATGTTTCAGGTCAGGTCCAAGGTTCTGATGCTCACCTATAAAGCCCTTCACAGTTTAGACCACTTTACGTGTTGGAATGTGCTTGCTCAAGGTACCAACTCCATTAGATCCTCCCAGGCAATGCTCCTCCAGGTGGCCACTCTGATTGAGGCCAAGAAATTATCCACGAGAAGCTGGGCCTTCTTCACTGGGGCACCAACACTTTGGAACCGGTTACTGGCAGAGCTGTGCCTAGTGATCTCTGTCGAAACAGTTTAAAGGCTTCTAAGAATCACTGCTTTTCAGAGAGGCCTTTCATTGAATTCCTGCCTAATTTATGTCCTTGTATTCTATCTTTTCTCTGGTAACTGTGCCTCTTGTAGTTTGTTTTATTGTTTGATTAGTTTTATTTTTAATCTTACTGTTGTTGGGTTCTATTTTAATACACTGTGAGCCACCCAGAATAGTGTGTCACACTAATAGGCAGGTATATTGAATGGATGGATGGATGGATGGATGGATGGATGGATGGATGGATGGATGGCGGTATATAAGTCCAATAAATAAATAAATAAATAATGGATGGATGGATGGATGGATGGATGGATGGATGGATGGATGGATGGATGGATGGATGGATGGATGGATGGATGGATGGATGGATGGATGGATGGATGGATGGATGGATGGATGGATTAATGAATGAATAAGGACTCAGCCCATGTGTCTTTACTTGCATTTACCATTTTGAAATTTGAAAAATCCATTTTCAAATCTTTGAGTTTCCCTGGAGTAAAATTAGTGTTTTTAAAATAAATCAGTTGCAGGGTATTGGAGACGAGTTAGTACTTTGTTCACCTATTCATGTGTTGTGGGTCCTGAGATCTGGTCACTCAGGATAAATTTTCTGATGTGGATGGGTGATTAGAAGCAGACCCTGAAGCCTGCAACAAAGAACAGGAGTTGATTACACAGGCCCTCTCAGTTAGGCATAGGGAATGATATAATAAAAATATGCCTTGGGCTCCTATCTGTGAAAAGCTATCATCGAAAAACAAAACTTAGTATTTGGTATCATGTAGTCGTTTAATGTGTTTCTCTGCTGCATTTCTTGCTCTTGACAGCTCATGAATGCTGAAACTTGTTTTGCTGTCTGCTCTTCAAGACATTCTAGATTGTCTTCTTCCATCAGCTCAGCCATTCTGCTGACATCTCCTTTGTTACAGCAGAATTCTCGGTGACATATTCGTGCGGCTCATGAATGACCAATGGCCTAGACTTATATTTGCTTTACTGTTGGGTTCCTGACCCTCAAATTTATGTACTGTATTTTCAGTCAGGTAGCATGGAAGGGTCTTGGATGGAGTGTAGAATCAGTGGCTGGAATCTTATTACATTAGTTTTTTGGAGTACCTCAACAGGTATACTGTAAATCTCAGTGGCAAATTGCCTAAAGTTAATAAGTTAGTGTAGCCAGTTGCTGTTGTGCTCTGAATTACTTGGCACACAGCAGCAGATACTTACATTGCTTTCTTAACCTGTAGCAGTTGATTACTGAGGCCAGGAGAAATCAGGATAAGGCTGCATGGTTGTGGAAACAATACAAATGTAGGGGTAGGTGATACCTTTAATCGACCTTTAAGAATATAAAACAAAAAACAAAAACAAAAAACAAATAGTGAGCTTTCGATGATAAATCATCTTTTTCAAGGGTGACCAGCTACTTACCGATGGAGGAAATCCACAGTGAAATCATCTCTGGCAAATGGTCATCTGACTTCCATGTAAAAATCTCCAGTGAAGGGGATCCACCATCTTCTGATCCAGTCAATTCCATTGTTGAATAGCTATTAATGTCAGAAGTGTCTTTCTAATATTTCATCATAATCTCTTTTCCCATCATTTGATTTCATTTCTTCAGAATTCATTCACAGAAAACAAACTTGCCCCAGTACAGACCTAGAGCAGTGGTCAGGGAACAGTGTAAATTACCCCCAAATGGGGTAAAAGTGAAAATCCTGGGGGTAATGAGCAGAGTGCTGTGGCACCAGGAAGGGTGACATGACCTTTAGCCTGGTTGTTCCTTTTTGCGCACCACACATAGAATGATTAAAGTGGTAGGGGGGCTTTCCCTACCACTTTAATCATTCTATGTGTGGTGCACAAAAAGGGAAAGCCCCCCCCTCCATTCTGTGTTGGCTGTCTCTAGCAAGCATGTCATTGCTAGCACCACTCTGGCAGCCACTGATGATGATTAAATCCTCTGCGAGCTAGCAAAAATTTAATGCAACTTGCTAGGCACGTTGGATACCTTACTACCCCCTATACCACACAATGGAGTGCAATGTGTTCCAGCAAAAATAGTGCACGTCTTTATCAAATTTGGTGCATCCTGCTAGTTCGGTACACAGCCTGTGTAGATTCAATAATATTTTTAATTCAAATAATGTATGATTTCCTTCCTTTTGAATCAAGGGGGTAATGTCGGTGTATATACATTTGGGGGGGGGGTAAAATATAAAAAAGTTCCCTGACCCCTGACCTAGAGGTAGCAATTTAGGGAGGATCCCAACCATTTGGCACTTGTCTCAGCATAGCGGCTGTGAGAGGGACAATCCAGCTGTCCCTGGCAGGCTATCTACCTTGGACCCACACCCCAGAGGGGACTCATGGAAATCAGATCAGCCCAAGGGAGTGAAAGCAAGAGCCGGGTAGGTGGAAAGGGGTTTATGGGCTGCACCTGAGGGTTGGGGTGGTGGCCAGGCCAAATTGGAAGGAACTGAGCATAGTGCAGAGGAAGAAGAGGGGTGCTGATGACCCTCTATGGATGTGGAAGGAAAAGAGAGGGTGGAGGCCCCAGAAGAGCCACTTCCCATCTTATGCACTTTCATGGAGGACTGTCTGCTAGTGATCCAAGATGCTAAGACTGGGAACTGGGTCCAGTTCTAGGTGGATAAAGGAAGAGGATGCAGGGGAGGTGCATCACTCTTCAGCCCTCCGATGACCCCATGGAGACGAAGAACCCCTGTTGGGCCTTGGGCTGCTGGCTCCACCTGGACTCAGAGGAGGTGCTGGGAGAGGAAATCGTAGAAGGAGCACATACAGCAAAGCCACCAGAGGCAGGATGAACTTTGGGGGACATGGGGACCTTCATTGGCCCAGCTTTACTGACCTTCCTTAAAGGGCAGCAGCTGGCTGGGGTCAGTGTGGAGAACTAGTCCCAGCCAAGGTTAGCTGGAACGTAGGCCTGGCTGGGGGGCAGAGGGCTCTTGGAAGCTAGTGAATTAAGCCTCCCCCCCATGAGTGGGCTGGGTGGAAGGTGTCAGGTGTCTAGCCAGTCTTTGTATCTCTCTTAATCAACCCAATAAAGGCCAGTTAGAGCAGTGATGAGAGTCTGGATTCCATGGATCCCACGGTGGACCCTCCACAGGGCTGTCAAGGATGGTTGCAGCACCATAACTATTTACCTAAAGTGTATAGGTTTTTAACCAGGACTTGGGGGGTGGTGGTCTGGTCCAGCTTCTTGTTTTTCTGCCATAGGTCCTGAAAACAGCCTCCCCACTACCCCATTCAACTGGTAAATTTGGCCTTTTTCTAAGGACCAAGAGTACATGGAAAAAGCCCAGTGCTTAAAGAAACATGCTCTTAGATTCTGCACAAAGGTAATCCACGCCTTTTAAAAAAAGTCTCACACTTGGTGGTGAACAAAATGTCGCAGAATTTTGAATTCCTGGTAAAATACTCTCTCCTTTTTCACTATATAATAAAACTACAGGAATCCACAGAGGAGAATAGCTATGAGTTCTCCAGAGTCATGGGCACTTAAAGTCTCAGTAATTCACTCTGAGACATTTGTAGGAGAAAGAATTTTTTTTTAAAAAAAGAGTTTCTTTACAGTTTAGAGTTGCTTGAAAATACAGAATTGTGTATCCTGCTTTATTGCACACACCAGCAAGTAGGCAAAGTGATCAACAACAACAAACAACTGCCTCCAACAAATGAAAGAAAGAGATAGAATATTCAGCAGAGATGTTTCAAATTTCAAAAGTCGGAAGGAATGATTGATTAATGCTGGTTAAGTAGATAATAACCACAACTCAGAAAAGTCCCTCCCAGTGAGTCAAACTGCAGACATCATGCAAGATTGTAATGAAACTCCAACACAAAAGTGCCTTGTTAATAAGATTTGATGGCTGTTGGCTCTTCTCTGTGACAGAAATGTGGATTATTTTGAATTGAGGAGAAAAGATATTACAGAACTACAAGGATGTGTTGTCGCTTTTAGGGATTGGTGATGTTTCAGCAACCGATGATTCCTGAGTATTTCCTTTATTTTTCTGTTCTGCAAGTAAACGGAGCATTAGAAATGACATCATTAGCCTAAGGCTCGTTTATTGCAAAATGGCTGCCCCTGGAACTTCCACAACTTAGAAAAGTGGTGCATGCAAAACAAAGTAGGACTAAATCCAATCTGTTTTTTTTAATCCCTAGATTCCTTCTGTTTGAACAGCTAGCAAATTCCTGTAAGCACTAGAAGCATGAATTAATTATTTCCTCCCGTTGTAATTTAGTACTCTGATTTTAAAATATATTGATTATTATGCTTTGAATACAGAAATATGTAAATAGAGAAGTATTAACACCATCTATAACACCATATATTTGAAAAAACTGTAATTTTCCAGTCTTCTGGCAAGCTATAGGCCACTGTTAAAAAAGTTGCCAGGCAGGTGGGTGAATGGCTGACTACCTAAGCATTTTGTTCTGCCAGCCATTACAGAACACTTGCTGAATCATCCACCTCTGTCAGCCTATGAAGACTTTTGAAAAATTTTAGAAGTCTTCCAGAGGTCCTGAGGGTAATGGACAAAGAATAGCAAGCTTCTTGGGGATAATGGATGAAGAATGTCAAGGGCTGCTAAGACATTACTTTTCTTTAAAATATATTATTTTAAAGGAAAGCAGACTCAGGCTTGTCTCTCAGTGAGGCATTAAACAACACAAAACAAAACACCCAGTAGCTTGAAAGATGATTGCTAGCTGGAGAGAAATACAAACATCTGAAATACAATTTTCAAAAACAAAGAAAATGATATTCTTCTTTTTCTTTCTTTCTTTCTTTCTTTCTTTCTTTCTTTCTTTCTTTCTTTCTTTCTTTCTTTCTTTCTTTCTTTCTTTCTTTCTTTCTTTCGTATCCTGTCCAACTTAGTGGAAACACTGTTCTGGGCAGTCATTACACTACCACACAAACTCCAACCCACTCACTCCCACGTTGTCCCTCAAACATAACAAATAAAAACAATCCCCAAAGGCATAAAACAAACCAAATAAAAGAGAATGATAGTGACCTAAATATTAGAATGTAAGGGCCTACCTCAGGGGTGCCATGAAAACCCCCAGCCTCCTCTAATAACCCTCCCAATCCAGGATTTTAGAAAAATTGCTTTCCCCAAACTCATGCTTTTTGTCCTCCTGGAGTCTGCCGGAAAGAGCAGGGTTTGCATTTGAGTGACTACAGTCCCCATCCCCCCCGTCCAACCAAAGCAATAATCTCCAAACCGTTAGTGCATCTGTGTTCACGTTTTGGCCATTTCTGGGTATTCTGGGCCTGGTGTGGCTCATGGAAGGGGCTGGAAGCAACAACAAGAAAAATGGTCACTGGTTGCCTATGCCTGCTTTAGGAGAATAGATAACCTTTGTATCAGGCTTTTCTTGCACATCTGGGAATAAAAGTGCTGGGCTTTGCCTTCAGTCCCCCTTCAAAATCCAATTCTGAGCTCTAAACATGGCCTCGTTCCTAGTGCTCGAGGGTTCAGCCCAAGGATCCATCCCAATATCAGAACATCTTATCAGAATAGCTTTTGCTTCTGATATGGGGCCAGCTTGCACATCTATCAGTGGGGTATATTATATGGATTTATTTAAAATTACATGATTATATTGCTTATATTATTTTATATTGTCTTTATTTTTTTATGTAAACCACTCAGAGTAGTGCCTAACTGGGTATTATCCAAGCTTATTCACTTACTCATTCACTCACTCACTCACTCATTCCATCCATCAATCAAATTCAAATTTTCTTTTTAAAATACTGCATCTAAAATGAAAAAGAACAAAGACCACCCTTTCTTGGAGCTGAGAACACAGTGGAGGACTGTCCAGTGGTATCAGCAGTTAGAAAGTGCAGTATTGAGTAGGTGAGGTGCTTCTAGAAAGCAGTTAGACTAGGAGCAGGCTTATGAAACATATTAAACCAGCCATTTCCAGACAGCAAAATATTCAGCCTCTCTCCCCCCCCCCCCGTTGAAGATGTGATCCCAAATATACTTACTGTATGGTCATGGTTTCTCACCTCTTACAAGACTTGGCAATAGATTCTTCATGCTACCAAGCAAATGAAGCACCTGGACCAAGTTCCACCTTGGGCTCATTATTGTTTATGTCCTTGTGGCAGTGGTGGACATAAAAAGAAATCCCAGAGTACAATTGGTGGTACGTCTAATTCAGGCACATTACTAGGGAGTGAGATAACATCATAGAACATGGTCCTAAAGCTTCCTTCTAAGTGTCCCCTGGTTCTGGTTCATGCTGGAGGGCGTGATGGATTTCTCTTCTGATGACAAGGTGTTCTCTGGTTCCAGCAGGCTAGTCCTGACCAAGAATGAGTTTTCAGCTTCCAGCTGTTGTTGAATATCCAGTGTGTCATAAAGTATGTTTGTTTTGTATGAACATGTTTCCTTCTCTTAGAACTGTTGGCTTGCTTTGTTTCTGTAAAGAGGGTGATACTATGCAGCTGCACAAATGATGTAGCACAAAAAATTCCTAAACAGGCAGAAGAGATTTAGTGAACCAAGTAAGTATTCACTGCCTCAGCGCATATAATCTGTTTAGTATAGATTACATGCTAATGAAACGTTTCAAAATTTCTTTACCATATGTTGTGATATAAAACTATTAATTAGGCACAGGAATAAAGTAGAGAGAGTGGTAAATATTTTTCCTTGATAAAAGATGCCATTGTCTGAAATGGCATAACAGAATCTGAGCATGAATTGGGGGTGCTGGCAAAATATACTATCTTCATAACAAAGTGGTCCTTACGAATACAGATGATGGTTATGCTTTCATAAAGGTATACTGAGACATCTTTGTGCCTGTTTTTTATTCTGATGTTCTCCAAAATACAGACGTGCATCAAGAGGAGCACCCTCACACTTGAGCATTCTGAATCCAGAGAGAGTCCCTGGCCAAAGCAATGTTTACTTCTGACATTCCTCTACTGCCACACTTCTGGCCAGCAGTCTTGGCAGATGTGATTCTCTTCCATATAAATCTAATTCAGTGCTTAAGAATGTGAATGCTTTCCTAGGGCCATCTGCTTGCTCTTCTGCTAAATGAACTCCAACCTATCTGGCAACTTCCATCTTTTGTACTCAGTAAATCCTGGCGTGCATTTGGATTCCCCTCTCCTCTTTCTTGATTTGGCTGTGGTGGAAGCTGAGCATCATCCAAATGGTTCATTATTGATATTAAAAGTTATTTGCGCCTCACATGGCATTACAGGTATATACTAATTGTGTTGCATGATGAGCTCAGTCACCTGTCAGGCTGTGTTTCTCTGCTTGGTGTAAAGAAAAAGAAATCTGTGCTGCTGTTGAATGTGTAGGTGAGGATATAAAGATGGTTTCTAATATAGGCCTTATGTCTATGTTCTTGCATCTAATGGAGTGGGCCTGGATCCACAAAGGTGTAAGCCATAATAAATGTGCTGGACCTTAAGGTGACACAACAGTTTTTGTTGCTTCAGCCCATCCCAATATTTCTCTGCAGAACATGGAGAGCAACCTGAGCATCTCCAGGGATATAAACGAAGAAACACCTGACTCACCAACAGCCAGAGATGCCAGTTGTTGCAGCAGCTGCTTCATGGTAGGAAATGGCAATGTGTACAGACGAGGAGACAGGGCAGGGAAGCATGCAGTCCTGCTTTTGAGTGGGCATCCGCCAAAGGGAGAGGGATGAGCACACTGCAATCAAAGTGAGGGCAGTCATGCTGAGGAGGTGGGGAGGGAACTGTACATTGCCCTGGGATGGGCAAGTGTGCAGAGGACGTGGGAGAGGGGAGTGCGTGGCACTCACTGAACACCTGTGTGGGTGTGGTGCCAAGCTGGGCCAAACCATTTAGCCCATCTCTAAAGCTTTAACTTTAATGTTTAATGTTTTAACTTTAGCCAAAGATTGATTATTTGAAGCCAAGCATTTGCTTCAAAACCAACCATTCCAGCTTCTGTTCTGAGTGGGGATACAGTGTAGTATACCAAACAGTTCTTGAGAATTTCGACTGTACTGCCTCGAGGGGGTGGAAGTCGTTATGCGTACATAGCCATGAAGTATCTTGTCTTGGAAATGGTATGTAGTGCAAATGGTATGTAGGAGACCCTTTTTGAGAAGAAGATCTCAAGATGGCAGTACCAGTTCTTTGAGCATTTTCAGTGACATGGACAATGTGGGCACTCTACAGCCCAGTTGTTTGAAAAACTGCATCTGAATATTTTAGGTCTTGACCTGTCTGAAAATGGTTCATAAAATGGTACGTAAAAAATTGATTGCAAAAGGAGTCAGAATATGGCTCGTTGCTGTTGTTAAAGCTTTTATTAGTTGAAATCAAGGTCATTGTTGATGGTAACCTTGTTTTTGCTGTTTTACATTTCTTGTAAATGGAAACAGTATATCATTTATCTGGGTACTTCCATTTTTTTTTCCAAAAAAGTGTACGTATTTTCAAATGTGAAAATGCTGGGTTTGGAGCAGAGTGCTTTTCTAACCTCCTTACATTTGTTTCTTTTCTTTGTTAAGCATCAAGGTGAACACAGCTGACCTTTGCAGAAGAACAGACCTTGTATTCATTTGGCATGCCAGTTTCTGTAACACGCCACCACCACCAAATGACATGCCTGCTTTCCTTGGGTTTTTGATGGGGAGTTCTCTCATTATTACTTTGTGGAATAGTAAAAACTTATTAAGTAGTTATTTTATGGAAAATTATGCCTTAGTGGCTGAAATCCTGTTGCTGCCTAGGTGTAACTTGACATTATGCTTGTGGTAGCTACAATTGCGCCAAAGCTAGGAGTGCTATCCACAAAGCACTTGCACCAGTGCATTGCCCAACTGGTCACATTGGGAGTCACATTACATGACAATTGAATTCCGTAATCTGCACTGCCTGAGTACAACACCCAGCAAAGTTATGTTTGCCTAACCTTACGTTATATGGTAAAGAACTGGATTCTGGCCATTAAAACATTGTCATCCTGCTTCTTGATTCTTTACAGAGTAAGGTTTGCAATCTTACTTTTTCCACTCCATTCACATTGGTTTCTCATTGGTCCCTTTGTCTTTTTAACCCACTCCTGCCTTTATTCTGCTTCCTGCCTCACACTCTGCCTCCTTGAGACCTACAACAAGTCAATTTTCTTAGACATGTCCATGAAAGATCACATTAAAATATAGCAGGTAGTCTTTAAGGTGCCAGAACTTTTTTGTCTTCTTTATTTTTTCTTTTTGATCCTATCTGCACCTTAAAAACAGTATCCCTGACAGGGACTCAGAAAGGTGCATGTAGGAATGCTCTGGGTGCAGGCTAGTTTGCTCTAGCAATTACACCATCTGATTGCCAGCAGAAGGAGCAAAACAGGTCATCCCCAGAGCAGACCAAACAGTGAACTAAATGCCCATGTAGTCATTCTCAAAATCTGCCAAATGCAGATTGAGTCAGTTTAGTGATGGAATAGATGGCCTGAGATGTCAGGAGTTGCTCCTGTAAACGTGGAGAGTGCTGGCATCCAAGTAATCTGTTCTAGACTGTACACTCCCTGAAAAGGCCATTGTTTAGTATGCTGACATTTTCTGTCTACGAAATGAATGATAAAAAGATTTCAGGAACAGGAGAACATTCCTGTAGAAGGTGGCTCAAAATGGCATGTTAATCAGTTTCACTATTAATAGACATGCCAAAGTAAAGCGAGGTAATGAAGCGGCAACACTGGGCTTCCTAGTTACAAGTTGGCCTATTAAGTTAGCTGGTATTAAGGGAATGTGTCAGCAATGCAGTAATGGGAAACAAGGGATTTAAGCAAGCCTCTGTTCATTTCGATGATCGGTTTCTCTCACTTCCTGTAATAGATCCGTTTGCCTTCCTGCGCACTCAGTTGCAGAATGTACAACAGGCTTCCTGCATCCCTTTCAAGAAAATGCCTCTTTTTATCAGCTCCAGTGTCATCCATCATCAGTAGCTCTGTGAGCAGAGATCGTTTTCCCCAACCTGCACATCCTGTTCTGTGAAACAAGTGGCTTCGTAAATAACTGGGAGGTAATTAAACTTGATATCCTGCCGTTTTCAGATAGTGTCTTCACTGCCCCAAGTAGACCTGAAATGCCTGTAGTTCAGTTCACAGCTTGCTTGTCCAATAATTATTCCTGCCCTCATCAAGACACCTACACAGGATGGCTCCACCTTGTTGCAGACTTTCATTTGACAATAATCAAAGGGATATGCACAAGATTTAAAAAAATAATGTTAAGAACTTGTCCGGCCCAAAGTCTTCCTCTATAAGTTCCAGTCTTGTCTTTTTTGAAGAGGATATGTGCATACAGCGGGGGCTACCAGTGTAAACCCAAGCCTTAGCTTACATGGCTTCTCCTAAGTTGTAGTTTTAGAAGAGATAGCCATGTCAATCTGTGTTAGCATATCCAGGTCCAAAACAAAAGAAAAATAAAAAATAAAGAAGAGAAAAGCATGGTGGCACCTAAAAGACCAACAGCTATTGTTACATACAGCTATGACCTCACTTGTCCGTCACTGATAAAGCTGTGAGTCATCTACCAATGGTGTGACGGAGGGTGGGACATAAAGGGTGGAGCTGTTGTATAAATGGGAGTGAATGTGTGTGAGAGATTTTAGATAGGGAATGATAGGGCTTTGATAGGGCTTGGATAGGGTTTAGAGAGGAGTTAGGAGATCTGTGATATATTGTGAGAGTCTGTGTATGCTAGTGCTTTTATTATAGTGACTGAATTATTATTTAATTATAAGTGATTTACCATTCCTTTTATTTGTACCCAATAAACCTGAGTTTTTATTTTGAATCATATTTTGGCCTGAAGCTACTTATTTGAGGGAATGGTTGGTGGCAGTGGAAAAGAAGAGTGATTTAGAGTGACATAGCGACCCCCCTTTGTGAGGTAGAGGGAGGCCGTTACAGCTGTATTTTAACGTGAGCTTTTGAGAGGAGTCCATTTTCTCAGACCTTCCTCTGTTTGGCCCGATATGACTCTTCCTGTTCTTCTTATATGAGAAGGGCTATGTACTTTTGCTTCCATTAAAACTCTCTGTATAATTTAGAACACTGGAGAATCAGGATTAGACTATACAGGCAGCAGAGTTTCATGAAATTGTTGTTTCACACTATAGCTTTCAGAATTCCTTTTATCAGCCTTGGCACTGGCAGCTTTTCCAAACTCTTGTATGAAGCCTCCATGGTTAAAACAGGCAGTTCCACATCCCTCTTATATCCAAGTTGCTTCTTTAGATAAGTAATACCTAAACGGTGCAGTAATCTTGGGCAAACCGCTGTCTTAATTCTACACCTGTCAGAGAGACTCAAGATGATCTTCCTTATAAGGTTATCAAGAGGACAATAAAATTTTTAAAGAATTCCATATATTAGAAGTGAAGAATGTAAAGTAAGAATAATGACACAGTACCATCCTTTTTGTTAAGGTGAATCGTAAAGAAAGGTTCTTCTGTTACAAATCTTGACAATATAATGCTTATAAAAATGATGCCTGTTAAGCTAATAATTTGACACTTGGCATACATGATCTGCTTGATCTGCAATTGTGTCAAATTTCCAACTGATTCAATAAAATTTATCACAGATACTTCAGTTAAAAAGTGCTGGAATATGGCACATTTATCCTTTTAACACTTTTAGGATGGGCACATCATATAGTTCTGTCAAATGTTGGCAAAAATGAATTGATATACTTTATTCAGACTTGGTGAGGAAGGCAATCCTTCATACGCTTTGTTGAGTTCTGAATAGTGTTTCAAACATTATTAAGATTTTCCAGCCCTGCTAAACAAAATGACAGCCAGTGCTGGCAAGATTTCCTGTATGCTCAGCATCCTTCTAAATCAGAATGCTGCCAGTATTTCAATGTTTTTGGAAGAATTCTATGTTGATAAACGTGACACACAATCACACCATGTATTAAGCTGCCATATCACCTGGTTAGCTGCATTGTAAGAAGAGTGGAAGATTTCAGAGAGAAAAGCAACATGGAGAATGAGTGAATAAAAATCAAGAGACACAGAAAAGAGAGAAGGGCAGCCAAGTTCTATCATCCAGCATTCATCCAGCACCCTTATTGAGGCCAGAGTTGAAAGGCTGAGGCCTATAGCTGCATGCCAGTCAAAAATTGCAGCCCTGTTTTGCTGTTTTCTCCATGCATGTTATCGATTCACTGAGCTAACCAAGAGCACAGGAAAATTAGGGTCCTTGCTAACACATAGAGCCTATGTGCAAGTAGAAGACTTCTCTTCAGATACATCATTTTCCACTTGTACAATAGTCACTAGTCACTCATCTCTAAGTGTGTTGATGAGAACTGGAGATGTAATGACTGAACAGGCTATGCATAGCAAGAGATAGACCTCAGAGATAAACCGTATTGTAGTGGTGAGGAATCAATGACCTTCCAGATGTTGTTGCACTACAGTAGGACACCTGCATCCACAGGGAATTGGTTCCAAGCCCCCCTCAAATGCTGAAAAACATGGAACTCTATTTTAATAGTGTACTGTATTAGCATGGTCTCTGGCTCCCTCTAGTGGCCAGTTCTGGTACCTTCATCATTAAAAATATATATTTGGGGGGGTTTTAACAAAAGATATTTAATATTTTCAAATCATGGATAAGTGAATCAGCAGACACTGATACTACGGATAAGGAGGTTCTACTGTGCAACTTCCATCAACCCTATCTAGAAGAACTAATAGTGAGGGATGGCACGATTTGCAGCACTGAGATCAGGGTGACCACACAATCCCCATCTCTGCCCCAGATACTCAGTACTAGGTAATTGATTGACTAAAACCTCTCATTAAGATGTGTACCCAAGAAGGGGATAGTTCAAATGGTGATGGGAGGCAGCTACTGGGTAACAGCAGTAGCTGAAGGTGACACTAGCAGAGAAGGCAACGGTGGTGATACTCAAAGCAAATTTTGTTAGTACTCTGCAGAAGGTGGCAATGGTAAACCCCTGCTGAATGATCCTTACCATGAAAACCCTATGATGAGATAGTCTTTAATGAAGCAAAATATAGTGCTGGAAGATGAGATTCCCAGACTGGGAAACAATCAAGGGAAGACCAAAGGACAAGTGCGAATACCGCTCTCACTAATTAGACAACTGCATTAAAGTTGAAAGGATATCTAGTGGCTGATGTGCGCATGAGTGAAAGGGAAAATGTGATGATGCGCAACACATACAACTGGAACATGAAACATGAGAAGTATGAATCAAGGCATACTGGAAACTATAAAGGAAGAAATGGAATATATACACATTATAATTTAATTTTATTTATAATTTTATTTTATTTTATTGTTTTTATTCTGTTTATTATTGTTAGCCACCCAGAGTAGACTTTGGTCTAGATGGGCAGGGTATAAATTCAACAAACAAACAAACAAACAAATAAAGGTGTCAGTGAACTAAAGTTAAATGGGATATGATATTTTTAACTACAAAGTTTTCCACTCTGGAAATGACAAAACTCAAAAGAAATGGAGTAGTTCTAATGCTCAGACAAGATGTAGCACAGGCATTTACGGGCTATAATGTAAGGTATGACTGAATAATATGGATGGAAAACCTATCAACATAACAATCATTCAAGTCTGTGCTCCAACTACCAATGCTGAAGAAGATGACATTGAAAACTGTTATGCAAGCAGGAGGAAACTGGTAGCACAGCAAAACAAGAAATGTTTATAATCATAGATGACTGGAATGCAAAAGCAAGGAACAAAGAACCAAATATTTTTGCAAAATCTGTCCTGGGGACAGAAAAGAAGCAGGAGAATGATTCATAGAGTTCTGCAAAGTCAGTAAACTGTTTATTGCAAATACATGCTTCAAGCAATTGAACACAGTACACATGGACATCAACAAATGCTTAGTATAAAAATCAAATAGACTATGTAACTGGAAGCAGGAGATGGAGAAGCTATATTCTGTCTGTCAAAACAAGACAGGAGCATATTGTGGCACTGATCATGAATTGTTAATATCCAACATTAGAGTAAAGATAAAGAAGGTCCTACTCCAGTCCTCTGAAGATGCCGGCCACAGAGACTGGCAAAACGTCAGGAAGAACAACCTTCAGAACACTGCCAAAGAGCCCCAAAAACCCATAACAACTATAAAGAAGAACTGTTAGTGCCAAGAATTGTAGTGCTAAAATATAATTTAAACAACATTCCTGATGAATTTAAAATCTGCATAAAGGACAGATTTGCATTACTAAACTCAATTAACCATGAATCAGAAGAACTGAGATTTGAAGCCTTAGATATTATTGGGGAAGAATGCAAAAAGACAATTGCTATAGTAAAAGAAAAGAAAAACCTAGATAGTTGACAGAAGAATCACTTAAAATTGTCAAGGACAGGCTAGAAGCAGACATATAAGGTCACAGAAACAGGGCCAAAACCTGAACACAATTTTTTAGCAGCTGTCACATAAAGACAAACAGAAATGTTACAGCAAGCAGTGCAAATAAACAAAGCAGAAAAAAAGGGGGGAACAAGAGATCTCTATCAGAAGATTTGGAATACGTAATGTCCAACAGGGGAGTATACTGTCTGACCAGGAGAAAATAAAGAAGAGGTAAAGGTAAAGGTAAAGGTTCCCCTTGACAATTTTTGTCCAGTCGTGTCCGACTCTAGGGGGCGGCGCTCATCCCGCTCTTCAAGCCATAGAGCCAGCGTTTGTCCAAAGACAATCTTTCCGTGGTCACATGGCCAGTGTGATTTAGACACGGAACACTGTTTACCTTCCCACCGAGGTGGTCCCTATTTATCTACTCGCATTTGCATGCTTTCGAACCGCTAGGTTGACGGGAGCTGGGACAAGCAACGGGTGCTCATTCCGTTGCATGGATTCGATCTTACGACTGCCGGATCTTCTGACCCTGCAGCCCAGGCTTCTGCGGTTTAGCCCACAGCACCACCACATTGAAGACTTATATAGAAGAGATAAAAGGATGACAGACTCCTGTGAAGAGGAACTATATGATGAAGAACCCACAATTATAGAAAGTGAAAACTGATCTGAAAGCACTAAGAATAGATAAATTATCAGGAGTAGATAGGATACAGAGACTGAATCTGTCAAAGTCCAAACAAGAATATGCCAACAAATATGGAAAACAAAACAATGGCCCATAGGCTTCAATGTTCAAGATACATTCCAATATCCAAGGAAGGAGATGCCAAGGAGTGCAGTAACTATAGGGCCATTGCTCTAATTTCCTATGCAAGCAAAGTGATGCTCAAGGTGTTGCAAACAAAGGCCTTATATGTTTAAGATGAATTCCACCTTGTTCAAGCTGGATTTCGAAAAAGGAAAGGAAGAGGTATTTGAAATTATATTGGAAATATCTACTAACTACCAAAGAATATCAGAAGAAGATCAATCTATGCTTTATAGACTACAGCAAAGCCTTTGGTTGTGTGGAACATGAGAAACTAGTGTGCCTCAGTGCTTGATTATCCTGATGTTATGTTAACTGTGTTATGGACAAGAAGTTACCATGAGGACAGAATATCGAGAGACATTTCCTATAAGCAAAGGTGTTAGGCAAGGGTGCATTTTATTCTCTTATCTGTTCAATCTGTACACAGAACATATTGTGTGAAAATCCAGTTGCTTAGTTACACAAAACTCATAGTTTTTGGAAGTGAGTGCCTCAAGTTAAAAAAAAAAAACCATAGATGTTATCTGTTGCGTACCAAGCAGCACGTTGCGTACCAAGCAACAGATCTCATTTACAGAAATTTCTTGTGGCAATTTGCCTGCAAAAGTTATGCCTGGATTTTAGCCATTGGATTCCATCCCCTTGTATTTTTTGTTTTGTTCAGAGACTTGGAATATCAGTGGTGGCCACCATCAGGGTGAAGGAAGCTGTTTTCCTTAACATCTGGAAGTCATCTGACTAAAAAAGGGTACTCCAGACAAGTTATAGGGCCGCAATCTAATGCAAAATTGGTGGCTGTATGTGGATAAGAGTGTGTTTCCTTCCACTTTAGACATGGTATATTTATAAAACAGGAGAGGTATCAAAAGACATATATGCATCTCCAGAGGTTCATTTTCACCCATAATGGTCCAAACAAGGTGGGCACCTCGCCCAGAATGCTTGATTGTAGTCCTTCGTGCTCAAATCATAGGAAACTAAACTCTTGGAAAAAATTGCATCAGGGATAATACTATACTATAATAAGTGGTATTTAAATTAATCAGACATTTTAATGGTGTGGCAACCTTAATTATCTGGAACGGATTAAGATTCATTTGATTATTATTTCCTACAGACAACTTCTGGATATCTCTCTGAACTGCTTTTGGAGCTAGGTCACCTCAGTCATGAATTCATATTCCTGTAATCTGTTAGAACCTGGACTTTCAACCATCATCATTCCAAGAAGGAAAAATAGGAGAACGGGCTTCTATTCCATTGTGGGAGATGGTAGATGCCTCTCCAGAGCAATGGTGGTGGGGTGGGTATTTTTCCAGTTGTATGTATTTCCACAGAAACTTTTTGCTTTTAAAAATACATTGCTGTGTTTCATAAAATGAATTAGTCACATATTAAATGAGCACAACAAAAAAACAAATTGGGCATCTGTAATGGATCCAAATATCACAAGCAGTAATTAATTTTTTTTTACTTCTCTTTTTCTATCCAGCCAGCCAGTCAGCCATTCCCACAGGCCAGGCCAGTTAGGCATACTAAAATTAGTATGTTAAAGATTTTCAGTGTCTTTAAAGTACTTTAATGAATTGTCATGTTTTAATTATTTACAAGCATAAGTAAGTTTAACATATTGAAAGGACTCTTTAACTTAATTAAAAGTGCATCTCTGTCAAACATTTCAGTTTAATAAATTTGGGCTATTGAAAAAAACCTTTCTAGAATAGAAGATCAACACCAAATACTTCTAAATGTATGTCAAATAAATGTCCAAAAGCAGATCTCGTTTGATTTCGGGCAGGATAATTTTTTCCAGTTCAACAAGGTACAGGTTTAAGCCATGCACCCTGATGGAAATCAATGGCATAATCAATACACATCAATTCAACATATTTTGATGTAAGAGGCAATATTGTAATTGCTACTAACCTTTCAGAACTGCTTTGATGGTGCTTGATACCAAGTATATTACACCAGTTATTCAGGGATAAGAGTCAGATAGAACATTGGAAGCTATTTTAGACTAACTCAGACCTTTGGTCGATTACCAGTTCTGACTGACAATGGCCCTGCATGGTTTCATGCCGGATTTTGTCCTAATCCAATCTTGAACTTTCTGGAACTCCTTAGTGACCAAGTCCTAACCAGGCCCGAATCTCCTCAGCATGTTTGGATTGGTGTGCTATTTACTGGTGGAAAAGTGTGGACAGGAGAAATTGCAGTTCTTCACACCTGCCTGTCAGTGCTACACATATAACACCCTCTTCTCTTTTACAGGAAATTGATAGGACCTGACTTGACCTTGACTGTCCTGTTCAATGTGTGACTAAACTGCATGCCTCTGTCCTGAGTTGGGTTTACTTTCACAATACCTCCACACTACAAGCAGTGTTAATATCCTGAGTTAAAAAATCTCTGTTGACTCCAGGCAATTGCTTGTGCCTTGCCACTAATTCATAAGATTTCACTCCGAATAACAAATGTGCTCAAAAGGAACCCCGTCTGGGCATTGGGAGTCGGGGCATTGTAACAAAGTATAATATGGAAGGGCCTGGGCAAGTGAGATAAGAGCTAAATTCACACCTCATGGTGTTTTAAAACAGTGAGAGGTATTTCTAGTCTCACCTCAAAAAGGAAACACAACATTGATGTCATAATGATGTTTCTATGGCATATGACCAATAACTAGTTTCCTATGTTTCCTTCCTGCTTTTACTGATTTAAGCGACTGAGCAGAGAGAAATACAACAAAGACTTTGTTTCCTATCTTGGGAAGTTATAAAAGGGAAACAGACTACCTAGTCAAGTGAGAGTGAAACGCTACAGTCTTCCATATATTTTGAAATCAGAAAACTGGAATGACATGAGAATTATGGGCTACCTCCACTGGTATGGAAATGAACAAATGTTTGTAGCTATGCATAGTAAATTAGAGTTCAGAGTTGAACTAAGTTACTTACAAATACACACAGTTGAGGATCTTTTTTTTTAAGATTCCTTTCATAAGGGAAACAAATTAAGGAAGGGGATTATACTTGCAACAAAACAGTAGTAGAGACAGGGTGAGGCAGAAGATAGTCAATTTCTTCATTTGCAGTTTTAGGGTGGTCATGCATCTTGCTTTACATAGGCCAGTCCTAAATTTGAGGTAGTCTCCCCAAAAGTCTGAGCTAAAGATGAAGAAGTACAACAAAGGTAATCAGGGACCTTTGCAATCCTGCAAGGATAACATTGTAGGAGGAAGAAATACACATTTGCCTTCACTTGTGATTTGACAGATTAATAACTAAAGAGGAAGTCTTTTCCAAAATGTACGAATGATTTTGCCTCCCACACATCAGTAAACAGGCAAATGAAACTGTTTCCACTTGTTGTATTGGGATCATGTGCTTATTGCAGTAATAAAGAGATAACCAGAATGAATTTACACAAAGAATATTGCACTGATTTACAAAACATTTACTTCACTCTTTGCATAAACACAATTTATTATCAAATGGGGAGTGAGCAAGTTTTCTTTTCTTTGTCTTTCCTTTTGTTGTTGCTGTTGACATATTTCTTCTAATCACAGATTTCTTTTATTTGTTTGGTTATTTTTGGCTATAAAGAAACATGCCAAACTCATCATTTGTGAACATTAAATAGATTTCTAGGGTAGTGGGACATTTTTATTTGCCAATCTTTCTAGGCCTAAGATATTTGATGTTCTAAGATGACACTGTTATTTCTATTATTCTATTATTATGTTATTTATTTCTTTGCTATCTGAATAGAAATATTTTGCAAGTTTTGGAATCAAGCCTTTTGGTCACAAATATATTATTTGTAAGTAAGATTTACCACTTTAAATTGCCTGTGAAGCCAGTTGCCATGGCTCTTATACTACCTCCCTACCTCATTTTTAACTTGCAGAAACACTTCTAGCATTGCTCAGAAAATCTTGACTGGAGACTGTCAAAATTCTTACTCTCTCTCAAGCTGCCAGTATCACATTCTCTCTCTCTCTCTCTCTCTCTCTCTCTCTCTCTCTCTCTCACACGCACACACACACACACACACACACCACACACTGGCATGTGGTTTTGCCCCAGCCCCTTGAATTGTCCTATGGTTCTGATTGTTATGATTTTCTCAACCAGTGCTAGTCACTGGTATGTTTGCTTGCAAGGGCAATGTATTTCGTGTTTGGCAGTTTGTCAAGTATAAATCCAGTAAGAAAGCTACTAATATCTTACTTCAGGTCATGGAATGTATTCAAAAAACGCTTATCCTTCCAATTGCTCCCAGAGCTCCCCTTTCTTCCCGCTCGGCTGGCCACTCTAGGCAGTGGGAGGGAGGACAAGTCTCCCTGCATGGCTGCTGAGTCACTAGCTGAGCAGGAAGAGAGCAGAATTCTGGGAGTGACTGGAAAGATGTATAAGGTTGTTCCCACTGGTGGACGCGTGAGTGGACAGGTCGGCCACAGGGGCGGGCCCCTCATTAAGTCCAGCTGCATGTCTCTACTAGTGAGTATTTGATTGATTGTCTATTGCATTTCTATATCACCAGACCATAGGATTCAAGGTATATCAGATCTCTGGACAGAGGTAGATTCCTTCAGAAACACCAACTGAGAGCTATCAGAGCCCCAATTTCATATCTTGATCTTTTCCCCCTCAATCTCACTGGAAATCTGTAGGCTGTTTCTTTTGTTCTCTTCTCCCTTATCAATCCCATTCTCGCTCCTATTATTACAAACTGAAAATATATAATCTTAGCCCTTTTCTGAGTAGATTTCATATTCAGAAGATTCCTGAATAATGCTGTGCACCGCTTTACTCAATACCCAGTGTAGTATAGTGAATAGAGTAATGGATTAGAATTCATTAGGCCTGGGTTTGAATCCCCACTCAGCCTTGGAAACTCTCTTGGTGTGTGGAACTGGTAAAACTACTCCTTAAATATCTCACTGACCTTGAAAGCCCTGTTAGGGTCGTTATAAGGCAATGCTGACTTGACGGCACACAACAGCAAGGCAACTGAGGGGCAGCCCACAATCTGGGGGGGGATCATGACAAAATTTGTGCCGTAGTCCCCCTCTACCATTCTCAGACTACAGGCTGCATATATGTGAAGATATAGCTTCCATTCAGTTATTCAAGCTGAATGCCCCAGGCTGCTAGCATTTCATTTGCAGAAACAGCAGCCACACTGAAAGGAAGGGAAAAAGTGAATCAGGACAATAGCCAATGGTGAGGTAGTCTGGACTGGGAGTGTGATACACCCCTTTTTCTTCTTATTGTTTCCATACTAAAAATTGACCTCCATCCTGTTTTGATTTCTTTCTAAAATCCCCTTTGCTGCAACAGCACCTTTAGAAACAAATAGGGTGCAAATGATTTCTGACAGAATAACAGAACTGAGGAAGATTTGTATAGCTACCATGTGCCGTGATCTTGAGCTAGTTCCTCACCCCCATCTAATTCTTTAAAAATATGAAGCCCAGGATAGTTGGCCTTGAGTCAAATGCCTAATCTATTCTAGGTCTTAGTTTCTATATATAAGGGATACCAGAAAGCTCAACTCTGTTTGCTGATCCCAGTGTCTAGTCCAGGAAAAAAAAATCCTTGTTCTCTCCACATGGATGAATATGTGTAAAGGGGTTCTTTTCTGGTGGAGGTAGAACTACAAAGTACCTGAGATGTTCCATGGGTAATGTTAGAAGTTCTGCTTAGCTCTGGCAAAAGCAAGAAGACAGTCAGTGGTGGCTGGTGCTCATCCAGAGTTGGTGGAGCAGAATGTTGGACCAGGGGAAGGGAAGCCAATGTCAATAGTAGGCGACACGAATAACTTCTGGTTTACTCCTTCTCCTCTTCTGCTGCAATGCCACCGCAATTCATTTCCTTAACCCTCCATGTATAAATGAATTCAAGGAAGTGCTCATGTAGATTTCCTTTCCAAACTATTATACCGTATTTTTCGCACCATAAGACACACTTTCCCCCCCACAAAACGGGGGTGGAAAGTCTGTGTGTCTTATGGAGCGCAGAAAACAGATTATATTTTCCTGTTTTCTTCTCCTAAAAAATCGGTGCGTCTTATGGAAAGGTGCATCTTATGGAGCAAAAAATATGGTACTTGATTCTCTGTGGCAGAAGAAGTGTGAAGGAATACCAATACCCCTCTCTGCAGACCAGTCTGCACCAAAGAAGAAGCAGGGTGCAGTGCAGATAAGAAGGAAAAACAAATGTTCTCAGAGATGTGAAAACGGAACACTCCTAATCCTGGTGACAGAGAATGTCCAAATGATCCTTAGTTCTTGTAGAAGCATGTGCAATGTGTATCAGGATGGAACAGCTTCTTGTTTTTTTCTGAAAGGTATCAACCTCCAGCTATAATGCATGGCTATTTGCAGCATCCAAACTCACCTGTATCATAAAACTCTAGAGCCATATGTAAAATAATGAGCTCGTATTATTTAGTTCTCTGGGCGTGTGGAATGCAGAATAAATTATAGGTTGTGATGAGTTTGCATGAGATTACAGGTGCCCATAGGCACTTGACAAGGACACTGATCCAGTATGATTCTCAACTTTTGCAGCGATTAAATCCCCGATAAGCCTCTTATTCAAGCCCTCTGCATTCATCTTGAAAAGAAAGGAGGAGTATTGTAATTAATAGTCAGGGTCAGCCTAATCAGAGACAGCTTATTTTCATTTTGATGCATCCTCTTCATAAATACCTATCTGTCAATGGCACTATTAGTTTACTTCCAGCTATGATGGTTAGTTTAGTATACAATCTCGAGTGCTGACATTGTGAAAAAAGGGGAGTGGAGAAAGAAATGGAAAGGGAAAAAAAAGAACAGTCAGCTCTTTGTGCTCACCTGAAGCTTTATTCCATCCATTAATAATTCCTACAGAGACAAGGGAAATGTTGTCATACACCAGCTCTCTGGAATAATATCGCTTGTGTGAGTACTGTAGCAGTTTTGTTTGATTAACATCATCAGACATGTTTCTATAATGTAAGCCATGAAGAAAGAGTTTCTCCAGACTCTACCATGAGCTATTTACTCGAGGCTGTAAAGCTTATGCTAGTGCAGATGCAACTGAGAATACTGCCCTGTTAAAGCAACAAGGAATTTGTGGCCCCTTAAAGACTGCCAGATTTTACCTGGCACAAGCTTTTCATGGACTGCAACTGACTTAAAACTGCAGAGCTGGAAGGAACGCTATGGATCATTGCGTCCAGCCTCTGTCAAGGAAGCACTGAGCACCTAGATGCCTAAGCCACTGAGCTATCCAGCAAATTCTTCAGATTGCTCTGCAGATACACCAGACATCTCTGAAGATGTGGCTACAATCCATGAAAGCTTGTGACAAAGTCAGTACTATAGATTTATCTTTAAGAGGTCACAAAGCTCTTTGTTGGGTTTGCTGTAACAGGTTAGCATGGCTGCTCACACTATTAAACATATTCACATGAAGAGGATGTTAAGGGGTGGCTTTCTCAGTGGCCACCTCTAGCTTGTCAACTTTCTGCTAAGGGAAGCTAGACTGGCTTCTGTTGTTCCTCTGATTACACATAAAGATTTTCTATTACCATTTGGGGGGCTGTGTTTTTCTTATAAATATTTTTGTTTTAAATTAGGGATTTTAAAATGTACTATATTCTCTTTTAATAGACTACATTATTGGTACATTGGTTTTATTTTGTGTTTCAACTGTATTTTTCTTTTATTTAGTTTTACGCAAGCTGTGTTGATTCTATGTATTCTTGAAGGCTTTCATGGCTGGGATCTGATGGTTGTTGTGGATTTTTCGGGCTCTTTGGCCATATTCTGAAGGTTGTTCTTCCTGACGTTTCACCAGTCTCTGTGGCCAGCATCTTCAGAGGACTGGAGTAGGAACTCTGCCCATGCTCTGTTGCTGTTTGTTGGATAGTTGAGTATTTTTAGCTGTGGGAACAGCTTTTGTCCTTTTCAGGAGATAGGGTGATGATGGTGATCAGCGTGTTTTTGTTGTGGATGTATTGTTGAGATAAGGGAGAGAGATTATCTGTCACTGTGATTGATGGGTGTTTTCAGCTGGTCTTTTTGTGCAATGATCCCTGGCCCTTGTGGCTGGGTAGAGTTCGCTGACCTTTTGCAGGCTGTATTTTTCAGTGCTCGGAGCCAGGTTGATTCTCTTTGTTTGGAGAAAGGTGGGATGCATATTCAATAAACAAAAAATTAAAGAGCAGCAAATAAACAGAAGTTCACTGTTGTATATTTGAGTGATCAGATGCAAAGTACAGCTTGTGTATGAATTGGGATGTGAAAGAGGAAGTTACTGTATATAACATCTCTTACATTGGTACCACAAGGACTGGACACATAGCCCTGCTGAGATTTTCCCTTCCATGCTATTACACAATGTGCAATTCTGTGAGAAGCAAAAAAATAAAAAATAAAAAAAAATCAGCAGTGTAGGGGATTTTTTTAAAAGCACACAATGACAAAACCTAATCAGCTCAATTTCTACATGTCATGGGACATTTAAGAAGTCATACCACTGTGCTAGAACAGATGACCTTAGATTCACTTGTTGACAAGACCAGTTAAAAGAAGAAATTCAGGTATCAGAAGATGGGGCAAGAAAGTTTGTGTGAGATCTGAGAGGACAATGATGAACTAACTGGACGGGCCAGTAGCCTGAGTCAGAATAAGATAGATTTAGCTGTTAGGGAGAGGACCATGGGGAGCTCCGCTCAGAGCGAAGTTAGCAACCACAATGCCTACTGCGTATTGAGGGTAAAAACAAAACAAAACAAGTCTTCACTGATCCCAAAGAGTCACCACTCACCAGAGATAAAGACAACATAATCTGCTGTAGCTGATGGGAGAAGTAGGGAGGAAAGCTTTTTTTAATCTGGATAGGATGAACAGGATATCTTATTTATATCCAAAATTATTTTTTTAGAAAAATGGACGAGGAAATGCATATTTTATGAGAAATACATAGCAATGTGCCTGTAGAATTCTGTGCATATGTGAATAAACTTCTCCCTTGAATTGCATGAGTCTGATCAGCAGATTTTTTTCAATAAATAAATAAATACATATTTCAATAAATGAATGCATGAATATCCAATACATAAATATTAAATAAATACTGTACCCCTGGCCACCCAGAACCCCATGAGTTCAACACTGGAGGTGTTGGTCTATTTGCCCCCAAACACAACCTCTCTAATTCAGCCTCTTGATAAGAGGGTTATAAGGTTCTTTACACATGGTATTGCATGGAAAGGATTGTGAACACTATGTATGAAAAACCTGATAGAGAGAACCTCTCTCTCTCTCTCTCTCTCTCTCTCTCTCTCTCTCTCTGTATTAACTGTTTGTGCTTTGTAGTTATAATTTTGGGGGCATAGCAGTTATACATGGATTTTGAACTACATGAGTGTCTGGTGCACCTAACCCCAGTGTTGTGTAAAGGAGAAGTGTAAATGTGAAAGAATTGTTGTGCAAGTCAAATAAAATAATTTGCAAACTGATTCAGAGTAAGAGTGAATTTGTGCTTCAAATAAAACATGAAAATCAGACAAAGCAAAGCTGATACATCTTTCCATCTTTAACTACATTGCATCTTTCAAATGTATGCAAGAAATTAGCCATATCCAGATTGGCTGGCTGGATGGTTAAGTGAGCAGGAGAACATTACTGCAGAATGAGATGTTGGGTGTTCAGTTCCCCACTGTGCCTCCCCGGAAAAGACTGTGGCCTTTTGCAAGCAACATGCTCCCAAAGTGCTCACAGAAGAAAGGGCTGGTGAGTTACTTCTGTGTGTTTTATACCTAGAAAACCCTGAACTGGGTTGTCATAAAATCAGAATTGATTTGATGGCATTCAACTATTATTATTAAAGGATGCTCAGCGCTGCATCAGTATATATCACTGCTGGAAAAAATCTGCTGAATGTATGATTACATACAGGGTACATATGTACATTAAAAATCTTGTATGCTAATTGTAGACAAATTACTGTGATAGGTGTTCATGTCATATAGATCATTAATAACTCTTACAAAAGGGGTCTGCTAAGAAGTGTAAATGTCAACAGATTATTACAGAGGACAATGCAATAGAAGAATTTTATTTGGCTTTTGGTAAAGAGCACTCAACTAATTAGATGGCAGGTCTGCAAAAATAAAAATAAAGGGAGTAAGGAAAGGGGTCATAGCAAATAAGAAGAAGGGATCCAAGCCAATAACTGTGATATCCCAGTCTTATTCTTGATTACACTAGAATGATAGTGATCTCTTTTGAAGACAGCTGCAGATCTCTGATTAAGATGTTCTGAAAAGTGGACGTCACAATGAAATGATTGAATTCTGATAATCCCTCTTTCTTTCTCCTCAGTTTTTGGCACTCCCTAAACTAGAGTTAGGATTGCCACAGAGCTGTTCTCTGACTGGAGATAATGAAGCTGTTTTCTGGCTATTTTTCTTGGCTAGTGCTTGCCATGCTAATGCAACATGATGGATGCCAAACATAGTCCTTGGAAGCTAGGAAGCAGGCATTTTCCAAGCCTAATGAATCACATGCATGATCATCCTCATGTGATGACTGTGGCATCAGGTGGTGATTTGCAAGTACAAATGAAGACATAACAGAACAAATGAATAATCTCGAGCAGTAATTTTCAGTCAAGTGAGTTCACATTTAGTTGTGAGTCCGCTTCCCTTCCTTCCCTTCACTAAGAGCTCTGAACCTACCCCATGATGAGTGAGCAAGTCATAATATGAAGGGATGTCCGTCTACAAGTAAACGAGACCTAAAATATATTCTTTTTTTGTTTTGGTATGAGTTCTTAAATACATGTGACATCTTTTGGCTGAAATTCTGTTGCAGAGCATAATAAATTGCCCCAAATAGGCCCACTGAATTAATGGAACTTACAGATTAGTTGACCCACCAAATCCTCACCTGATTCAGTGGACCTAAACTAGTGTGCCTTACTATGTTACGCACAGGATTTAGGCCTAAACTTATTGACTTTAGGAGTAAATAAGGTATTCAGGTGATTAGGAAGATGTACATTTTCTCTCCAAAATGCTTTTTGTATGTAATCTCTCCACCTCTCTCTCTCTTTCTCTCTCAAAGGAAGTATCTTGAAATCCCCACAATGACTCAAACTACTAAAGCAACTAAATCTGGTAGCCTGCTTTACAGGCTTCATCTAGGTAAATGTTTCAATGGAAAACAGAACCAAAGTAAAATGCAACCAACAATTGCGCTATATCTTCATAATTGTTTGGCTCTTATATGGGGGAGGGGGCATCCACAGGTGATGAGCATATACCCTGAAGCATGAGATTTGATTATCCTTATCCTTGTTTGCATAGCAACGAATTCAATTAGCAGCCATAAAATTAGCCAGCTTAGTTATTTTGGGTTGGGGGGGGTTGTTTTTGTTTTCATCTACTGAGCAAATGTAACCATAAGGATGCAATTTTTAAAAAAATCATTGATATTTATCCAAGGGATAGATGTAGTCTGTAAAGGCCATGAAATGTCCTTGACTATAGACAATTTTTAAAAATACAACAGAAAAAAATAATTAAAATCCTTGACAATGGCTTTTGAAGACTTCTTGTTCTTATTTGCTACATAAGCATCTATTCAAACATAATATCCCTTTTTTATTTAAAATGTGCTAGTAAGATAAGAGGTGAATCAGGCTGCTCTGAGAGTAATAAAAATAAGCAAGAAAACACCAGCATGAGCAACAAAAGAATGAAACTTAAAAACAAAATTGAAACCGAAATGCCATTAGCACACATGCAGCCTTAATTGAATACTACTTTAAACATTTCTCAAAATTTCAGGAGCACCCTCGTGACTGTGCACAGAAGAATCAGGCTAGCATTAGTCTAACAGATGTATCGTGAAAAATCCATTTTCACTGCTGTGTCAACCCAAAATGGAGCCAATTAAACAAAGATGAAGCTAACAGTATCAGTCACTTACTGTGTCTAGTGTGTAAACAAGAGATTCAAAAGAATGATACCTAGCAAGTGCACTTGCGGAAGAGAAGATGGGAGAGAAGAGACCTTATTCTCAAAAGGAAGACATGATGCACAAGTCAAATTGGATGTTTTAAGAACTATGGCATGAAAGTGCAAAG